>NW_005871068.1:4536567-4591429 GCF_000147115.1 Myotis lucifugus
GCAAATATTTCAAACATGCTTTTATTTCCATATGGTCTACATACTATGATAAATTTGATAAAAATATAAATACCATTTATTTGCATAGGTACCATTGGATTGACAAAGTTGAAAAAACTGGCATTTTAAGGACTCTAAAAAATAGAATGTTAGCAATTGATCATCAAGTATTTAAGTATATGTTATTTGTCTATTATACTGTGTTTTGATACTGACACGGTAGAGGTCTCTGGGCTGTGACCTACTCTGGGTCTAAATCAGTGCTTCTCAGACTTTAATTTGCATACAAGTCACCTGCTGATCTTGTTAAAATACAGATTCTGCTTCCTCGGTCTGGGGTGGGACCTGAGATTTCAAACCAAGTCCCAGATGGTGTCCAGCTGCTGCTTTTCTGGACACATTTTGAGTAGTAAGGGTCCTAGGATACTTGACACAAATACAACTTAGTAACAAGACTTTACTTCTGGAGTCACCAGATAATTCCCTAATGTAAATAAAGTCTATGGTTGACAGATATAAAATGAATCGACACAACTTGATTATAATATGGCTTTTACATTTAGACATCAATATTATGCTTGAAATAAAGAGTGCTTTTAGTTACTATTTGAAAAGGATTAGTAGCCAGAACCGGTTTGGCTCAGTGGATGGAGCGTCGGCCTGCGGACTGAAGGGTCCCAGGTTCGATTCCGGTCAAGGGCATGTGCCTGGGTTGCGGGCACATCCCCAGTGTGCAGGAGGCAGCTGATCGGTATTTCTCTCTCATCGATGTTTCTAGCTCTCTGTCTCTCTCCCTTCCTCTCTGTGAAGAGAATCAATAAAATATATTTTTTTTAAAAAAAGGATTAATAAATAATTTCTGCCTGGGGAAACCCAGTCTGTAAGTATCCTGCCATTCTTTGTGAGCAAGAGTAGCCCAAACCATACATGATAGCCTCCATGAAACTACAGAGCTCATGTCCAGCATTCATTGCCCCAATGCATTTAGCTTTATAAAGAGGGCAGGATAGCCCAGCTGGTGTAGCTCAGAGGTTGAGCTTCCACCTATGAACCAGGAGGTCATGGTTCGATTCCTGGTCAGGGCACATGCCCGGTTGTGGGCTCCATCTGATTGTGCAGAAGGCAGCCTACCTATGATTCTCTCTCATCATTGATATTTCTCCCTTTCTCTCATTCTTTCTTCCTCTCTGAAAGCAATCAACATATATTCAGAAAAATAATAATGAGGGCAGGATAGACAAGCTATGGCATCTGCTGGGATCCATGACAACAGTGCCAGCTTTATTCTAGCCAGATTAGGAAGGAACCATTTATATTCTGACAACACATCTCCACCAACAGTTTTCTGTTGTCAGCTTGGGTCAACTCCTACATGGTGGAGTATTCAGAAATTGAAACCCTTCGTCCTCTCTTTAACTAGGGAATATTTTGTTTCTTTTCTACCCTGTCTTAGACAGGCAGGAGAGTGTCATTAAGTTCGCAGTGGTTTTTAGTATAATAGCTGCTTATTACTGTAACCTTTGGAGCTGTTAAAAGTATAAATACCTGGACCTCATCCCAGACCTACATGCTCCCTTGGCATTCACATTACTTTGACGCTCTTCCTGTGGTTCAAATACATAGCCATGGTTTTAAGTGTCTGGGCTAGAGGAAAAAGAACCTGTTGTAGCTCTGGAACTAAAAACAAACAAACAAAGAAACAAACAAAAAAGCAAACATTTACCAGATTACAGAGGTATGAAGAGAAAGGAAAGGAAAAAGACAGTCCCTACTCACAAATGAGATTGCTGGATTTAGCAGATTAAAATATAAGACTCAGTTGAATTTATATTTCAGGTAAACAATGCCTATTTTAGTGTAATTATGTTCCATGAAATACTTGACACTTACTTATACTACAAAAGTATCCATTGCTTATCTGAGATTTAAATTTAACTGCACTTCCTGTATTTTACCTGGCAAACCTACTCACATGGGTTGCTTGGGAAGAAAATGCAGCTGAGAAATAGAACAAGGTATATATCATTATAGACAGAAGGCTAATTAAAAAAAATTATTGATTTCAGAGCGGAAGGGAGAGGGAGAGATAGAAACATCCATGACAAGAGAGAACCATGGATCGGCTGCCTCCAGCACGCCCCCTACTGGGGATCGAGCCTGCAACCTGGGCATGTGCCCTGACCTGGAATCTAACCTGTGACCTCCTAGTTCATAGGTCGATGCTCAACCACTGAGCCACGCTGGCTGGGCAAGGCTAAGTTAATTACACTGAGATTTAAAACCAATGCACTGTGGGGGAGAAAAAAGACTGATTCTTAAAGTTGGGACTTGCCGAACCGGTTTGGCTCAGTGGATAGAGCGTCGGTCTGCGGACTCAGGGTCCCGGGTTCGATTCCGGTCAAGGGCATGTACCTTGGTTGCGGGAGCATCCCCAGTAGGAGGTGTGCAGGAAGCAGCTGATCGATGTTTCTCTCTCATCAATGTTTCTAGCTCTCTATCCCTCTCCCTTCTTCTCTGTAAAAAATCAATAAAATATATTTAAAAAAAATAAAATAAAGTTGGGACTTGAACAATAGGTGATGGTTGGCCCTAGCTTCATGTGGTGAATTTAAATATTTTTGCATTTCATTTTGTGTGGGTTTTTGTTTTTTGGTTTTTGTTTTTTCCTGATAGTATAGTTATCTCAGTGCTAGGTTGAGAGGAATTGCAACCTGGGCTGTTGGTCAGATACCAAAGTAAAGTTGGAAGCCTGCTTTGACCTTTTAACAATAGTCTGAATCCACCTTGTCAGAACATATATTTCTAAAATGTTCTCCCTGACGTATCACAAGTCACCTTCCCAGGCAGCAAGACCCTCTTTGAAGAGATACCAAAGCAAAGAGTATGACTGGGATGACCTCGTGGTCACAACCCATGACTGTGTTTGCATCCACTTTATTACTACCTTTACACAGTTATAGGGACCAAATAGAAATTGTTTGGGAATATGGATAAGACCATGACCACTAGATAGACAGATAATGACATCCCATATAATAAAAGGATAATATGCAAATCTACTGAATGGCAGAACAACTGGTCACTATGACACACACTGACCACCAGGGGGAAGACGCTCAACGCAGGAGCTGCCCCCCAGTGGTCAGTGTGCTCCCACAGGGGGAGCGCTGCTCAGCCACAAGCCAGGGGGAGGGGCTGACAGCTGGCTGGCAAGCGCAGCGGCAGTGGCGGGAGCCTCTCTCACCTTAGAGGTAGTGCTAAGGATATCCGACTGCGGCTTAGACCCATAGGGAGCGGGCCTAAGCCATCAGTCAAACATCCCCTGAGGGCTCCTGGACTGCTAAAGGGCACAGGCTGGGCTGAGGGGACCCCTCCACCCCCTGAGTGCATGAATGTTGTGTACTGGGCCTCTAGTTATTCAATAAGGAACACATACATATTTGACCAAAGTGATAAAATGACATTGTTCTCTCTCTAATAACCTAGTACATGATGGAATGTGTACATGTGCATAAATCAATGATTATAATAAAACTAGAGGCCCGATGCATGAAATTCATGCAAGGGGCTCGGCCCTCGCAGCCCTGGCTTCGTTTGGAATGATATCCAGAAGGTGGTTCAGCTGTCCGATCTAATTAGCACATTGCACTTTTATTATTATAAAATGTATAGTAACCTGCAAGAATTTGTGACTATTATTTTTCTTTAAACATTGGACATGGATGCCTAATCTATAAAAGACAAACAAGCAAACAAAACAAAATGAAACAAACGAACAGAACGCCTCTGACTGAAAGTAGCTGAGGAAGTTCTTGAAATCTTGCTGCTTGCCCCGCCCCCTCTCCCCCGACCTAAGATAACTCCTTGTGAACTTAAGTTAAAGCAGATGCATAAATGGCTGAAGAATTCAGAAGGAATGATTACTTGTGGTAAAGATTAACCTAACCTTGGTCGGCAAACTGCGGCTCGCGAGCCACATGAGGCTCTTTGGCCCCTTGAGTGTGGCTCTTCCACAAAATACCCACTTCTGCACATGGGCCACGAAGTTTCAATCGCACTGTATATGCGCGCCCACACGTGGTATTTTGTGGTATTTTGTGGAAGAGCCACAGTCAATGGGGCCAAAGAGCCGCATGTGGCTCGCCAGCTGCAGTTTGCCGTCCACTGACCTAGGAAGTCTTTATAGGGAAGTTGGTGTTTGTATCTGACCTTGAAAAGTAAGAATGTTTTAGAGAAAGATTAGAAGTAGAATTTCATAAGCAAACAGACCAAAATTTCAGAAAATTTAAGTATAGACAGAGGTAGCAGTATCCTTGTATTTGAAAGTTCAGCAGCACCCTGAGATCCACACACGAGAAGCCTCCGGCTGGCCTGGTGCTTTAGAGAACTCCATATGTCATAACACACATAAAAATAAAGTCATCATGTCACACCTGGGTGGCTACGTTACCCAGGGTGTGAAACTCAGAGCTAGCACAGAATAACTTATAAAGCCTAAACATCTGTTTTCATCAGATACTTTTTAGGCCCCAGGGAAACCCTTCTCCCAGATCTTGTACTTCAAAAAAAAAAAAAAAGATTTTAAATGTTGGGCCACTACCGGTATGAAAGATGAATACTGCTTCAGAGTTTGGTGAGGATTTGAGTGGCAGAAGTATTTAAGGAAGAGAGGAGGCATAATATTTATTATGTTAAATTCTTTCCCTCAGCATGAATTGCAAGTAGATTCTGCCTATTGAAATATAATTTCCCAGTACTAGTTCAAAATATCCATTGTTTTTGTTTCCTTTAAAGTTCCAAATTTTGGTGCAAAGGTGTATACATAAATTAGGGTGGAATTCTTCAGAAGTGCACATGGTGGCTGATGAATATTTTGCAACATTACAAATCGCTCTAAAATTTGTACATGTATACACCCAGGTACAGCATGGTTTACATTGGCAAGTGAATAGAGAGTAAACACAAGAATTGTAAAGCAACACTAGTATTGATTTTGTATAAAATATTTAATGAAATTATTTTTAATTTTTTTAATTTTTAAATTGAGCTTTAAAAATTCAGTATTTAAATATTTTATATTGATCGTTTATAAAATGTATCTTGTCTTCTAATTTTGAATGAATCCTGTTATTTTATAAGAAAATCAACCTTTTATAAAAACAGATGCAAAAGGTAATTTCAACGTTGAGTTTTTCTACTTATTTTAATTGTAATTTATGATGATTATATATTCAAATTATGTAAATTCTGAATACAATTATGTTTAATTTATTAATATTTTAGATCACATATTTTAATAGAATTATTTGCCATGACGAAAATATTTTCTACCCCCCCTCATCCCATATAGTACCTGCTAGCAATATGTGGCTATTAAGCCATTGAAATGTGACTGCTGCAACTGATAAATTACATTTTAGTTTTAATTAGACTAATCCTGTGTGGCTACTGTATCAGGCAGCACATATTACTTTCTAGTCATTTAAATTATGAAAAATATTTATGTACATGAAATAATTAGTAATTTGCTTAAATAAAAGGGAATAAAATTAAACTTTAAAAAATAACTATATAAGAATTCCAGAACTTCCTATGTCATTATTAAAACATCCAGAAATGGACAGATTTAACAGATTCCAAAATGGCAGCAGAGTAAGTGGAAACTACACTGACACTCTCCCAGAACCAAACTGGAATTACAACTAAAATAAAGAAAAACTGTCCTGAAAAGTCAACTGAAGACCAGCTGGAGAGAACCCTGATAACCAAGGATGGAAAGTGGAGACCACACAGAAACTGGTAGGAAGGGTGGAGGTGCGAGAGGGCTGGCTGGGCTCCCACAGACAACAGCTGAAGGTCTGGAGGGATAGCTTAGCTGTGGGGGGGGCTCCCACTGAGATCTCTGGGGTCTAAACCCCAAGTTGCCCCACCCCCCAGCCCAGAGCACCAGAACTGAGAAAGGTGCCCACAGAACACCTGGCTGTGAAAAGCAGCAGGGTTTTTGTTTATCAGTTTATGTTGTTCATTATAATCCACAAATGAGTGAGACCATGTGATCTTTATCTTTCTCTGACCAGAGACAGAGAAGCATTGATCAGATGCTCAAACCTCAGAGGGAAGGCAGGGGAGGGAGGGAGTAATGGGGAGAGATCAACCAAAGGACTTGTATGCATGCATATAAGCCTAACCAATGGACACAGACATCAGGGGGGTGAGGGCATGAACGGGGTGGGGGGACAATGAGGGGATAAGGACACATATGTAATACCTTAATCGATAAAGAAAAAGAAAGATAGACAACAAAAAAAAGAAAAAGAAAAAGAAAAGAAAAGCAGCAGGGTTACTGTCTGCCAGCAAGAGCCAGCTGAAAATACAGGCACCCTCTTAAAGGGCCAATGCACCAAATCCCTGTGGAGCCACTCACCCTGTGCTCCAGCAGAGAGAGGGCAGAGTGTACTAAAACTGTGTGAGCAGAAACCAGATGGGGGCTCTGGAGTTAGAGCTCTGAGGGTAGGCAGCCCAGTTTCCAGTGCTGAGTCATTCCCTCATATTGCAGAGGACATCTGTCTCCAGTAGACCTTTACCATCCAGGCAGCTTTTGCCTGGGGGGGGAGGGAGGAATCCCCCCCCCCCATTGCAAAACCACTTGTTCCCCGCCTATGGGGTTTCTGAGGGCCATTAAGAGACTGAGAAAATAACTATAAATAAAGCAAAAATATTTGAGATATGCAAACAAAACTAGAAGGAAAGGGATAAAAATGGGGAAAATAATAGAAATGGAAGCTATGTGGTAAAGAATCAATACATGTAAAAGCTTCCTTTTCCCCAAGTAAAGCAATTAAACACAACAAATTTTTAAATCTATTACAAAAGAAAATTTTCCTGAAATATAAACAAACAAAAATTCTGCATTGAAAAGAAACACCACACATGTGGAAAAATCAAGCAAAGCTATAAGTACTGATATAAATTTTAGTAGAACTACTAGACTATAAGAAAAAAGATAAAAGAGTATTAGGCAGAAACTTAAAATCATATGTAAGGAAAAGATAATATCAGATTTTCTAACAGTACTATTACATGCCAGAATGTATTGAAAATGACTATTTATTACACTTTGGTAAATAAAATATTGCTAAGAATTTCATATCCAGTCAAAAAAATTAAGTGTTAAGGCCAGAGACAATCTTTTGACTATATAAGAGCATAGCAAATATTTTTACCATGAGACTTCATCAAATAACATTCCCTAGAATAAACTTTAAACATCCCAAAAGACCGGAGAGATAGTCACTTAAAGAGTGGTAGTGAGAATTAAGTATTACCTATACTTAAGACCATAAGTAGTTATAAGGGTGTCAATACAATGGGGAAAGTACATGACTTTGTTTTAATTCTGATACTAAGAGAAAGGAATGAGATGACAAAAAAGTTACTCCTAGCTAAAACTAACTTAATAGTTAGGAATCAGTAAGTTATAGGTAGATAAAGAGGAGGCCAAAGAGAGTGTATACAGAGAGAAAAAAACATATATCAATAAGTGTAAATGGACTAAATTCACCTTTAAAAAAGTAAATACATTTGCCCTGGCTGGTGTGGCTCAATTGGTTGGAGAGTTGTCCTGTACACCAAGGTTGTGGGTTCCATCCCCGGTCGGGGCATGTGCTGGAGGTAACTGATCAATGTTTCACTCTCATATCCCTCTTTCACCCCTCTCTCTCTCTCTCTCTCTCTCTCCCTTCCTCCCTCTCCTTTTCTCTCTCTCTCAAATCAATAAAAAAGAAAATATTAAAAACCAAAAACAGTGATAGTTTTAAAAAGTTTAAATATACCCCACAGCTCATTTGGGATATACATATAAAAAATAAACAAACAAACAAATACATTTTCACATTAGCTAACAATGCTAAATCCAATAATATGCTTATACAAAAGATAAAATTAAAACAAAACAATTCAGAAAACTAAAAAAATAAAAGGTTAGATGTAAAAAGAATGTAGAGTTCAGGGGGTTTTCTCTAAATATTCAGTTTCCCTTTAGACATTTGGCATTGCATAACAAGATATAAGAAAACCTAATAATTTAGCAGGGAAAACATTAAGATGATGAAAAATGCAATAATTCATTTAACATTTTCAAAATATATTCAATAGACTTGTTTAAGGTAGCAGGCCACATATTTATAGTTCTAAGATTATATTACTTCTGACATGGAAATATAGAATTCTTGAAATTCAGTCTTATCATTAGTGCTTTCTAGATTATCTCTCTTTTCAATGGCAAATAAAAGGGGCAGCATGCTATTTATTTTGATTCAAAAGCATTCTAGGGCAAAGCTTTCATTATAATCACAGCATCTATTCACACTCACAAAACCAGTTAGTAATTGCTGAACTGTCATTGGGATAGGGTTAGAAAAGCAACAACTAGAAATTAGAAATGTTATGGGACTTAATAACCCAATATTTAAGAAGCTTATTTTAAAGACTTCCTTTGCAAATGAATTTGCATGATATGCCTTTAACAAATTACCAACACATCAGTAAAATTCAAGTATTGTTGAGAAATAATAATTAATGTTTCTTAATCTTGATGTTTTAACAATGTTATCTATCCTCAATCTTTCATCAGGATATTTTTGAGGAGTTTTAAGAATAAGAAGAACCTATTCACGTTAACCTGTTTTTTAAATATTTTTTAAAAATATTTTTATTGATTTCAGAGAGGAAGGGAGAGGGAGAGAGAGAGAAACATCAATGATGAGAGAGAATCATTGATCGGCTGCCTCCTGCACACCCCCTACTGAGGATCGAGCCTGCAACCCAGACATGAGCCCTTGACCAGAAACGAAACGTGCGATCCTTCAGTCCACAGGCCGTCGCTCTATCCACTGAGTCAGGCCGGCTAGGGCTAACCTGTTTATTTTTAATAAAAACATACCATTTCCTCAAATATCCTTCAATTAACCAGAATGTGTCACTTGCATAATAATTACTATTTCAGAGTATCTTGAAATTATCAACATGCCAGAAATGCTACTATTTCAATTTATGTCATATTAAGGCTTTTTGGCTGTAAGGTTCCTTGTCAATGGTCTGATTCCTATACCCTAACATTTTCTCTTCCTGTAGGTTTAGCCTTTGTTTAACTTCACCTCCTCTGGTTTCTTTTTTATCTATTTATTTCATTCTTCAGCCCTTCTGTATCCAACCCAAATAAGCCCTCTGAAAACTTTTCTGTGACTCACTAGCCCTTTTCAGCAGATGGCACTGTCATTTAGGCTAAAAATTTGTCAACAGAGCAAGGTAATTATTCTCAGAAGATTTCTTTTCTAGAACAATGGGGTGTCTGTGTGTGTGAAATTACATTGACTGCTAAAAAAAGGTAAATGAACTGAAGAAACTCCCCATGAAGTATGGCTATACTAAAATCATGAACACATTTAAAACCTCACAAAATACCCAAGTGAATTCAAATGTCCAACTCTCATTTTTACATTTTTATTTTTGCTAAAATCAAAGCTAATTTGGTACAACAGCTAAAATCCAAATGCTCTCTTTTGCTCCTAGTAAGCCTATCAATGGTCGGCAAACTGTGGCTTGGCCAACTGTGGCTTGCGAGCCACATGCGGCTCTTTGGCCCCTTGAGTGTGGCTCTTCCACAAAATACTGACTTCTGCACATGGGCCACGAAGTTTCAATCGCACTGTACATGAGCGCCCGCACATGGTATTTTGTGGTATTTTGTGGAAGAGCCACACTCAAGGGGCCAAAGAGTTGCATGTGACTTGCGAGCCGCAGTTTGCCGACCACGGGCCTAGATGATTGATAAATCGGCCTTATATAATTTATATAGTTAAATATCTGATTTTCTTTAAAGGGATGACAGAGAGGCCAGGATTCTATTGGAGTTGGATTGCAGAGGGATACAGAGTGAAGAGTTCTAATAACAAGCCAATCGTTTATTAGCCAGGTGGAATTAAGCCTTGGTGGGTCTCAGGAGAAAAGGGAACCCTAGTGCACTACTGGTCGAATGCAGACTGGTGCAGCCATTATAGAAAACAGTATGGAGTTTCCTCAAAAATTACTTATGGAAGAAAAATGACCAGCTCTTGTCATTTGTTGATTTGTTGATGGTAGCCACAACACTAATAAAAATACTGAAAATACAGGGTTATAAGGATAATACATAATGTAAATAATACCCACTGGCTGTAATAAATAAACATAAAGGCAAAAACACCTGAAGGAACAAGATCTAAAGGAATATTCTTTCTTCTATGGACACAAGAGGTTTCTGCACACATTTCAATGTATGCATTGCCACGTTACATCTAAGAACACTAATGGTGGACTTTGGGATTTTACTTTGTATCTGGCCACAGATTTCAGATAAGCCAGAAGGTCACACCACTTCTGTACTTTCCAGGAGGAGGCTATTCCTAACCATATAATTCCACGTTGTATGCATACAGTGATCATCACAGAACAGTCTCAAGGACTGTGACCCACATTCTGAAAACTTTGTTTTTTGTTAACATAAGTACCTCAGGTCTCTCCTCCCACCTTATTGTGCAGCTTCTGACCAGTTAACATAAGTACCTCAGGTCTCTCCTCCCACCTTATTGTCCAGCTTCTGACTACACAAGCAATTTGTGTTTCCTTCAACTACCAATAAATAAGGAACCTAGCACTGATTATGACCTCCCAAATTAAAACAAACAAAAAGAACTGTCAAATAACATTCTCAGCGAACAATATCGTATTTAGTGATTTTTATTATTTTTCCAGAAAGAATACTGAGGGACCTTGCGATGCCACTCACAGGACAGCATTGCAACTTGCCTCCGTCCACCAACTCCTCCAATGACAGGTCTTGGCAAAGTGGAGCATCCTGATTATAAAAGGCACACCCCTAGTGGGGATTCTCGAATCAACCATATTACAAATATCTCCCTCTCTTTCAAATGTCTAGAAAGGGGTTTTCAGGTTCCTTAAAGATGAGCAATACAATACTACACTACAGCAAACAGCAAATATATCCTGGAATTGTAAGTACTGCCATAGCAAAGCATAGAGCTGGTTGGAAAGAAATGACTTCCCCAGGAAACGGGAAGTGATATCCTGTCTTTATAAATGCTTTCCCCTGGAGATGATGCTGTCTTTGATACAATAGTCCCCCGTATCCATATGGGGATACATTCCAAAAGTCCCAGTGCCCAGTGGATGCCTGAAGCCAAAGATAGTACTGAACCCTGATATACTGGTTTTCCTATTATACACACCTAATTGACAAATTAAGGCAATTTCACAAGTACGAGATTCATTCTTACCGCAGATCTTAGCAACCTAAGCATACAATTTTCTTTCTTTCCTTATTAAGTCAGGAATTTTCATCTTTTCACTTAAAGGAGGCACTTTATGGCTTCACTTTGACACATCTGAATCGGCAGCATCACTGCTCTTGCACTTGGGGGCCACTATTAACTTAAATAAGGATGACTTGAACACAAGCACCACCATAACTCCACAGTTGATCTGATAACCAAGACAGCGATTCACTAAGTGACTAACAGGCAGGGAGTGTCTATGTCATGCATACATCGGACCAAGGGATGATGCACATCCCAGACAGAATGGGAATCATAAGATTTCATCACGATACTCAGAATGGTATGCAATGTAAAACGATGAATTATTTATTTCTGGAATTTTCATTTAATATTTTCAGAGGGAGGTTGACCACAGATAACTAAAACCAAGGGAAGTAAAGCTGTGGATAAGGGAGGACTAATATAGTTCCTAAGCAGTGGATTTCAGAGATGGCAAGTCATGTCAGCACCCCACTGAGGAGGTCTGTAATTCCTTAATGTCTTATGGACTGCAGGAAAAGGTGGGTGGAAATAGATAAGAGGCGTCTATAACTGGAACATCAGGGAAGCTTGTCTGACTCAGAGTTTTAAGGTTTTAAAAAATAGAAACTGTGATCCCATAGTTTAGATACAGGATCCAAGCAGGTGTGTTTTAAAAATAAATCTTAGGCAATTCTGCCGTAAAGTTTAGCTGGGAACTTGCAAGAAGATGCAAAAAGGCAAAGCCATCCCATAAATACGGCTGCCATAATCTAGGTCAGGGAAGTAAAAGGTCAGGGATTTTGTTATTTAGGGGTTAAAATATGTGTAAAATTTGTGTATCAATCACTAAAATTACTTTGATGTTAACTTAATGTATAGGAATCTGTATTAAGAGTAACGGTTGTTATTTCAGGTTTTTCCAGAATGCTGGAGTAAGAGAGTAGAACAAACAAGCAATATTCCATTTACAAAATTCCCAATGGTACAAATACTACCTATATAAACCTAAACAAATGAATGGACTCATTCCATCACCACGGTAATGGTAGTCTAGATTTTTAGCTTTATTTCACCTGGCCCTTAGGGCAAGTATGGCAAACTCAAAGGCTAACATGGGCCAAATAAACATGGTTGAAGTTTATGTGGGCCACAAAAAAACGAAAGCTTCAATTTTCATAGAAACATAGGTTTATTTCGATAGAGACATGCTGAATACAAAGGGCTGAAATAAATGAGTCATCATTAACATAAAAAAATAGAACATTTTAATGAAAATTAATATTTTTTCTTGAACATTAACTTACCAGGCCCTGAATAACTGCACAAATTAATAAGCAGACCACTAATAAACCTATTTTTCTTGTTCTCCGAAAGCGAAATATTTCCTGTTGCGCACACCAAACAAGTCAGTCCAAGACTAATGATGCGACAATTGGCTGCTAAAATATTCACTGCTGGTATTAGTGAGAGAAATGGTGCGCCTGCGTGTAAGGCGTGTAAGGGAAGTGAATGCAACACGATTATAGTCATCAGTCATTAGCGAAAGTTGTAGTTTGTTAGTAATAATTATGTATAACAGGATATTGTAAAAATTAAGTTAGGAGATTGTTATTAAAATGTTTATTACATACCGTTATATTGGCTGGGCTGCAAAAATATTCGTTGTGGACCGTGAGTTTGACAGGCTTGCCTTGGGGTCATCTTTGGGCTAAGAACCACTGTTCTTCACAGATGAGTTGAATAAAATATATTTCCAAAAACACAGTATAAATAGTGGTGTTTTATTTCTCAGGCTTTGATAGAATTGGATTTGTTTTGTGGTTCAGCACCTTCAATGTCTTATGAAGAAAAAAGTTCTCTACCACCCTACACATTCCATCCCCAGTGGCAGGGTTGGTTGGAATATATGAGAAGGCTTTCTACAGAAAGTGAAATTCAGTTATTGAATTTTAAAACATAATAAAATTTGGTCAAATGGCACTTCCATAAGTAATTTTTTGAGGAAACTCCATACTGTTTTCCATAATGGCTGCACCAGTCTTCATTCCCACCAGCAGTGTACTAGGGTTCCCTTTTCTCCACATCCTCACCAGCTCTTGTCATTTGTTGATTTGTTGATGGTAGCCATTCTGACAGGTGTGAGATGATACCTCATTGTCATTTTAATTTGCATCTCTCTGGTGATTAGTGACTGAGCATTTTTTCATGTCTGTTGACCATCTGTATATTCTCTTTGGAGAAGTGTCTATTTAGGTCTTTTGCTTATTTTTTAATTGGATTGTTTGTTTTCCTTTTGTTAAGTTGTATAAGTTCCTTATATATTTTGGAAATCAACCGCTTATCAGATGTATCATTGGCAAATATGTTCTCCCCTACAGTGGGATCCCTTTTCATTTTGCTGATGTTTTGCTTTGCAGAAGTATTTTATTTTGATGGAGTCCCACTTGTTTATTTTCTCCTTACTTTCCCTTGCCCTAGGAGATGTATCCGCACACATATTTCTATGAGAGATGTCTGAGATTTTGCTGCCTATAGCTTCTAAGATTTTTATGGTTTCATGACTTACATTTAAATTAAATATTTAGATTAAATATTTTTAAATCTTAATTTGTTAACCTTAGTTATTTTAATGTACAGGTGTCCCCCCAAAATATATACATGATTTAAAGCTGATAGCAGAATTTTGAAAGTGAAATGTATTTTAATAAACACTGCCTTTATAGTTATTCAAAGTGTGTGTATACATTTTTGGGACAGTCTATATTTTAAAACCTGAGGCCTGGTGCATGGATTCGTGCACCAATGGGGTCCCTCAGCCTGGCCTGTGGGGATCAGGCCAAAATCAGCTCCCCAACATCCCCCAAGAGGTCCCAGATTGCAAGACGGTGCAGGCCAGGCCAAGGGACCGCACCAGTGCACAATCAGGGCCGGAGAGGGACCGCGGGAGGGCTACAGGGCGTGTTGGGCCCATCTTGCCCAGTCCCGATCGGCCGGACCCCAGCAGCAAGCTAACTTACTGGTCAGAGTGTCTTCCCCCTGGTGGTCAGTGTGCATCATAGCAACTGGACAAATGGTCAAACACTTAGCATATTAGGCTTTTATTATATAGGATATATACAATTAAAAATAATCTCGACTCAAAAAATGGCCTTCATGTGTTTCTCACTTTAGGATTATGAAAGAGCCATCAGATGACAAGTACAAAGCAATTTATCACAATCATTTCACAATAGTGTGGTGATTGTGGCGGTAGAAGGGGAGAGGTGGAGTTGGAAGAGGGCATAGAGAGAACAAATGGTAATGGAAAATTAACTTGCTAGTAAATTAAATTTAATTTTTTTAACAAATAATAAAAATTATTTTAATGTGGATTGCAAAATAAAAGTCATTACATAGGATAGACAAATAAAACACCATATCCATATCTAGTGTTAAAGAATTGTGATATACTTATTTGTCTTTTAAAAAGAATTATTTGGGAGAGCTCAGAATAAAGCTAATTTTTACCAGCTAGCTCTGACAAGACATCTAAATCTAGTGCTGAATTGATGGCTCAGGCTTGGACTACTTCTGAGAAAAATCTGCCAATCAAGCTAAATTGTGTGGTGGCTTGTCAATCTTTGTCCACAAGCAATTAGAAGAAATGACCATCTGCACAGAGAGAATTTAAAAGCCTGCCTCGAGAGGTGAAAGGCCATTTCATTAAGCCATTGCTGACAGGCAAAGGAGACCCTCTTTACGGGAGTTCAGCCCATAAATAACATAGTCCTGGCAATAAACAGTAGTAATTGTGCCTCGGAACTAAAAAGGAATTAGAGCAGACAAAGTATAAAGCAACAGGCCCACATTACAATAATTTCTTGTACACTGGTTTTGTGTTATTTCTTTTTAAATAATATTTTGGTAGGCCTCCCAGATTGTATAAACTTTTGGCATGTGTATGAATCTGGATCCTTTATGGTTATAATAAAGTAAAGTAAATATAATTGTTTGATAAGTGAAAAACCTGTCTTTCCCGTGTAGTCATAATACCAAATATGGTGCTTAGGCTTTTTCCTCCACTTTTTTCTTTTAATTTGGTAAAATACACAAGGCATAAAACTAACTATATTAACCTTAAAAAAAAAGAGCAGCTGCACTTTGATTTCTGATGCCTTTCCTTCAGGCTTTCCCAGCTTGCTAGAGTTTCTTGAGCTGCTTTCTTTTAAAAAATAATATATTGTTATTGATTTCAGAGAGGAAGGGAGAGAGAGAGAGAGGGATAAACATCAGTGATGAGAATCATTGATTGGCTGCCTCCTGCATGCCACCTAATGGGGATGGAACCTGCAACTCCGGGTGTGTGCCCTGACTGGGAATCAAATGGTGACCATAGGTCGATGCTCAACACATAGCCTCCGTGGCCAGGCTTAACCATTTTTAAGTGTACAATTTAGAGGTATTAAGTATAGTTATATTACTGTGCAATCATCACCACTATCTTTTCCAGACCCCTTTTAATCTCGCCCGACTTAAATTTTACACCTATTAACAATAACTCCTTATGAGCCCCTACTCTCAGGTCCTGGCAACCACCATTATAATAATACTTTTTTATTAAGCTTCACTTTTCCCCCATCTAACCCCTTGTCTCTAGCAACCACTATTCCACTTTCTGTTACTATGAGTATTTTTTTTGGGGGGGGGGCTTTTTGGTGTGTTGTGTTGTTGTTTTTTCAGATTTCATATATAAGGGAGATCATGTAATATATGTCTTTCCATGTCTGACATTTCATTCAGCATAATGCCCTTAAGGTCCATTCATGTTGCCAATGTCAGAATTTCCTACATCCTTATGGCTGAATAATACTCTATGGTGTGGAATTTTCTTTACCCATTCATCTGTCCATGGAAATAGGCTGTTGCCATATCTTGGATATTGTGAATAATGCTGTAAAGAACATAAGAGTGGGAGATATGTCTAAGATAGAGATTTCCTTTCTTCAAATATATACCCAGAAATGATATTGCTGGATCATATGGTACTGCTTTATTTATTGATTGATTGATTGATTAAGTTATTTCATATGTGTCCTTATCCCTACGTTACCCCCTACCCCCCAACTCATGCCTTCACCCCCCTGGTGTCTGTGTCCATTGGTTAGGCTTATATGTTTGTGTATAAGTTCTTTGGTTGATCTCTCCCCTTAACCCCACCCTCCCATACCTTCCCTCTGAGGTTTGACAGTCTGATCGATGTTTCTCTGTCTCTGGATCTGTTTTTGTTCATCAGTTTATGTTGTTCATTATATTCCATAAATGAGTGAGATCATGTGGTATTTATCTTTCTCTGAGTGGCTTATTTCACTTAGCATAATGCTCTCTAGTTCCATCCATGCTGTTGCAAACAGTAAGAACTCCTTTTTTACCGGGTACTGCTATTTTTAATTTTGAGAAACATCTAAACTGTTTTCCATACTGGCTGCACAAGTGTTTTCTTTCTATATATCCTTGCCAATATTTGTCATCCTTAGTCTTTTTGATAATAGAGATATGAGGTGGCATCTCATTGAGGTTTTGATTTCCCTGGTGATTAGTGATGTTGAGCATCTTTACATACACCTGTTGGCCACTTGTATTTCTTCTTTTCAAAAACGTCTATTTGAGCCCTTTGTTCCTTTTTAATCTGATAATTTAGGGATTTTTGTTTTTATTTTTTGTTGTTTTTGCTATTGTGTTTGTTTTAATTTTTTCTACTTGGCTAGGTGCTATAGTTGGAAGAATCGAGTCCCAAGATTCTGAAGACCTGGTTTGTTTGTTTATCTCTGTCATAATCTTGATTATAATTAGATCCTATATTTCTCTTCATCAAAGGGGAATAGTAATAATTGACCTTTCTACCTTAAAAGATGGTGAACATTCAGTGAACTAATGTGTATAATCATTGAAAACCCATGCATAACATGGTACGTGTTTTGGAATTGGATAGGAGTGTGAAGAGTAAAGAATGTTCCAGTTACCTATTGTGGTAGTTTTGTGGTAGTTTTCTTGTTGTATAGGAGCAGAAAAAAATGGTTGAAAACAACTGAACTATGTAAATGTTGGTGGTGGTAGTATGGGATAAAGAAAAATATCAGGGGGTTTTTAAGCAAGGATCTCATCTCCTATATTTCCCTGTTTTACGACCAAATTACCCAAGCTTTGTGAACTTCAGTGCCTCTAGTTGATAAACAGGGATGACAATCATTACCTTAAAGCAGTGGCTCTCAATGGGAGGCAATTCTCCCCTCCAAGGGACACTTGGGAATGTCTAAAGACATTTTTGGGGTTGTCACAACTGAAAGGGTTATACTGGCATCTAATGGGTAGATAACAGGGTTGATGCTGAACATCCTACAAAACATAGGACACTTTGCCCCTGTCCAAAAAAACAAAACAAAGAATCATCTTGACCAAAATGCTAATAGTTCTGAGGTTAAGAAGCTGTGCCTTAGGGGGCTGTTACGAGGCTCAAAAGAGATATGAACACAACTAGCAAAGTACCTGGGACATAATATGTACTCAAAATGCTATTAGTTCCTTTGTTACTAGTAGATTCCCCCTCCTGGGAGTACAAACATATTATCTATAGCAGTGGTCTAAATTTGGAAGTACTGAACCCCCCTATCTATTCTATTAGCTGGATGTCCAGTCTTTTTCCAGAGTTCCTCACCAATGAAAGCCCAAGAATCCTTAGATGTGTTACATAAATATTTCTAGGATCTATTGTATGAGCTCCAGGTAAGATGTTTTTTCTTCTAGAGTCTACTGAGTCAGGGTGGAGTGAGTGCAGGAAAAATACAAGGAACTTTTTCCTATATACCCAGAGCCACCACCTGCAACTCTGCCAATTGTTGGCCTATGAGCTTCAAGGAGTTCTCTGTAACTATTATATTTTTAGACCCATAATTATAAAGCTGTTTTGAGAAACAGAAGTTGGAAAATATGTTACATTTACTAATGAGTGGATGACATAAACACTTTCCAGACTCAAATATTCCTAATGGTGTATTCTAGTTCGGCCCACCAGTCTTAGTTGGTCAGTTTCTGACAATGCAAATATAGTGCAATTTTACTGCAAAGTAAAATTTCAGTGACTGCCAAAATAATTAGAAAGTTGAATAATCCCACGTATTGGTAGATAGGGGATTTAGGATGCTTCATTCATTATTAGTGTGAGCATAGAATGGTGCCATCTGACCTAGTAACTTAAGTATACAGATACTCTAAAACACAGCAATTCCACTCTAATGTGAACACACATGATGACTTCCATTGAATTATTATTTGTGGGGCCTGGGAATTGACAGAAGTTGGAGACAAAGAGGTAATCTGATTGTTCATACCTAGAAAATGGATAGATTAAAAACTAGCAATTGCATACCACTGAGTACTTTGCAACAGTCAGAAGCAATGAATTATATGTCATAACTTCATGGCTGGAATGTAAACATAGTGAAAAAAGCAAAACAAAGCACAAAACAATACAAACAAAAAAACCATAATGAGATATAATAAAATACATTTATACAAATTAAAAACAGTTGCTCATAAGACATATTTTGAAAATACAAAAGATACAATCAAATGTATTAGAATGCAGTTCAGTTGTAGAAAGAAATAGGAGTTAAGTAAATGGAAAAGTGAGAAAGACAAGAAGGCAGGTAAGCTGGTAGGAAGGAAGAAGAGTGTCTTATACAGACTAAAGATGACAATATATTGAGAACTGAGGAATATAAAACTTAAATGTGCCTTTAAGGTAAAAAAAAGAAAGGTAAAACCTGTAGATCTTGCAAATGATGAAGAAATAAAAATTCTGGGAAGGTATTGGTGGGTAATTGTTTGAACCATACCCTAAAACATAATATAGTGAGATCAGTTGAAAATTGACAAAAATAAAAATTGACAAGGATGGAAAAAATGAAAGGATCTCCAAAAGAGAAATATTTGAATTTCAAAGAATCAGAAACTACTTATGAGAAAAATCAATAAAGCCCTGAAATTACTTTCCCCAAGTGGCCCCATGATCAAGTTGTAGATGCCAAAGGGGGGTGGGAGATTCAACAGTTGATTTACCCAGTTTTGTGCTAATATCTGGTGTAAATTAATATTTTTAAGTATAAGCTGGACTTAATTTTGAGTTTCTTTTAAGGATAATGATATAATATAAAAATTTTTGAAATCATTTAATACATAATTGTTAATCTAGATTCTAGTAAGATTCATTTTAAAGACATTTCCCACTTCTGATTATGCTATAATACTAATGACTACGTGTACTGCTCCCTATTTCCATTTTTCTACCTTTTCTGTTGCAGGTGTCTCTGCTATATCCACATTGGCAGGTTATTCCCTGCAATCATCTCCTGAGAACCACCAACACCATTTCCCCTTTTTCTCTAGTGGAAAAATGCCTTCTTCTTTTTTTGTTCAGGTCTTTCAAGATCTTTATTAAGGCCTCTGTCATCTCTTTCCTAGATTTTAGCCATGCTAGGAGCATTCTGAGTAGGGTACAAGGTAGAGACAGAATGTGTATATAGGGTTTAATCACTTTAATATGAGTACTAACTCCTGTCTTTCATATATTTTCCTCTAGCCCTCTCTTTCCAATAGTTCTTTGATGCAACAAATATATTCAATCCATACACCCAATCCAATTTCAGTGTTCTTTACTATTTTATGCCATTGTACCATTTACTCCATTTATATTCCTTTACTACTAAAAAATAAGTACCCTAAACCCTTTTGACTCTTAACCTCCACTACACTCACCAAATAAAATCCTAGCCCTAACTAAATCTATCTTTTGTCTAATCATGTTTACCCTCAAGCAGATGTGTGAAACAAAAAAATATATAGACTAACCAATCCCACTTTAACTGTATGACCACAAATCTCAAGGGATCTTATCCTCTGTATTTCCTGGAACACTTACTATGCCATTGGACAAATCGCTTTCTAATTTACCAAGAGTGATTTTACCTTATCCTCTTTCTCACAATCATCAATATACCTTATGATCTACATTGTTAATGAGTTGACTTCTCAACCAAACAAAAAATGAATTAGAAAAACCTATTTCTCCTTTTATTTCCACTACCAGCTATATTAAATGATCTGCATCTATATATACATTTTCTGCCTTTCTTCTTGTTCAAACTTGTATGAGCTGTTCTAGTAAGAGGCCAACTCCTCACCTGCATAGTAAATCGCACACCCTCTTGTCTCTTTAAGAGCTTTGTCCTCCCCACTCTCTCTTGCATGATTAATTTTTCCTTTCTACTAGATAATTTTCATCAGCACATAGACATGCTGTCATTTTCCCCATCTCTGTAAAAGAAAAATAGACTGTCCTTAACTAGTGATTTTTCCATTTCTGTGGTTGTCTTTTTATAGCAAAAATCCTTAATGATATTTAAATATTATCTTTAACTCTATGTATTTCAGAATAACTTCCAACTATTAGTTATTAGTTAATTTGGCAAAGTTTTACTTAAAACTTTATTACTGAATTCAACTTCTAGCTTTGACAGTGTAGATCAGGGGTCCTCAAACTATGGCCCGCGGGCCACATGCAAATACAAATATTGTATTTGTTCCCGTTTTGTTTTTTTACTTCAAAATAAGATATGTGCAGTGTGCATAGGAATTTGTTCATAGTTTCTTTTTAAACTATAGTCCGGCCCTCCAACGGTCTGAGGGACAGTGAACTGGACCCCTGTTTAAAAAGTTTGAGGACCCCTGGTGTAGATTGCTGAACTTTATGACTTCTACTGAGAACAAATAGCAAATCTTACTACATTTAAGAAAAATCCATTTGAAGAAATCAGAGAGCTACTGGGACATCCAGGATTTGACATCCAAGATTCAAGAGAAAAAGGAAGTTCATTGCTTTTTCCCTTGAGGTATGAAAAAATTCCTAAGCAATATAGAGCTACTAGGGCAAGTACAAGTGTAGAGTAGGGGGTACAAGGCTAAAGAGCTGACCAGAGCTATCAAAGTTCCACAGCACTCAGGAGCTCAGTGAATTCCAGGAAGAATGGCTCTGATACTCACTTAAGAATTTTGCTTTGGCCGAAACCGGTTTGGCTCAGTGGATAGAGCGTCGGCCTGCGGACCGGAGGGTCCCAGGTTCAATTCCAGTCAAGGGCATGTACCTGGGTTGCAGGCACATCCCCTGGGGGATGTGCGGGAGGCGGCTGATCGATGGTTCTCTCTCATTGATGTTTCTGACTCTCTATCTCTCTCCCTTCCTCTCTGTAAAAAATCAATAAAATATATTTAAAAAAAGAATTTTGCTTTGGATCTGTGAAGGGTTACAGCTTAGGAAAAAGGGATAACACAGAAATGAACCAGCCTTCACTAAGACTAAAACCAGATTTGAATTGGTTCAACCCAAGATAGAATAGAAATACATACAGCACCTTAGTCCTAAATTTTGCCAGAAGAAAATAAAAATCCTCTCTGAAGAAAGATTAAATAATTTAGATATCTAAATTAACTGTACAATATTTCATATATGATGTATAGTAGACAAATTTACCAGAAATACCAGGACAGAAGGGAAAATGCAATATTAGCAAAGCATGTATAAAGCTGTGAAATATAAGACAATTTGAACAGTAAAGGAATAAGGGGGAAAACCTTAAAAACCAATTATTAGATGACTGGTTAAATGAACTATGATAACCCACTCAGGGGAATACTATGCAGCTATGAAAAAGAATGAAGACTATCTATACTTTTAAGAAATTATATTTAGGATATACTTCTAAGTTTAAAAAGTAAAGTGTGCACAGCATGGTTGCATTCAACACAAAAATATGAAAAATTTTTATCTAAACAAAATGTTTACAAAAATGTGTCAAGAATAGAAACTAGTTATCTTGCTATACCTTGATTTTTATATTTAGGTTTGAAAGCATGTACATATTTTATATAATTTTAAAATACAATTAAATAAAAATCCATGCCTAAATATTAAGAGCTATGTGAAATAAAACAAATTCTATAGTGAAAAGCTGCATTAATCACATCAAGAGAAATTATTTCAAGTTATTTTTTAAGTACATGTACTCTAAGGACAAAGGGAAATGGGGGGAAATAAAGCAACCCTCAAACTGTCTTCAATAATCAGCAGCTTTTTTATATGTAGCTATTGTTATTCAAAGACAATCTAGATCCTAGAAAGATTCATTTTTAAAGACTTTTGTATTGTGTAATAAAGAAAATGAAATATTACAATTGGTGCCATTGGTAACTGGAATCTCTTTTGTTGTTTTGGAATAAAAAGGAAAGAAATGTAAATTTTCTGAGGTTAAATAAAAACTTTCCTATAGCTACAAATTCAGATTGAAAGACATGGTGTAAAATTCATGAAAAAACTGCATTTCATAGTTCTGTTCACTGAAAAGGCTTATGACCTAGGACTAACCCAGTGGTAATTTATACTAGTAGCTCTCAGACTGTGGTTTCCAAATATCATTTCCCATTAAGAATGGGATATACTGCCCTATTTGATTTGGTTCAGTGGATAGCGGTCCGCCCGCAGATTGAAGGGTCCCAGGTTCAACTTCAATCAAGAGCACATACCTCAGTGCAGGCTCGATCCCCGGCCCCCTTGTTGGGGTGTATGCGGGAAGCAACCAGTCGATGTGCCTTTTTCACATCGATGTTTCTCTCTCTCCCTTCCACTCTCTCTAAAACTCAGTGGAAGACTATCCTCAGGTGAGGGGAGAGAGAGAGAATGAATGAGAGAATGGGAGACACCAAAGAACTGGCTGATTCCAGGCCTGATGCAGGAAATACAGTATATGAGTAGCCTGGATAATTGGGTCATACTGGAAAGCACAGGAGATTTCAAAAATTATTGAGGACACAGGAGTGTTTCGGGATTCAACTTGAGTTATCCCCACTAGCCAAAGTAAGCACAATTTAAACAACAATAAAATAAAGACTGCAGTGGATTGGAACATTTCAAGTATGCTTACATTCAAAAATCTATGATGGCAGTTTAGAAAAATAAAGTCTATCAGTCACCTTTGGAGGACTCTGAGTAACCAAGTCATTATTGTTTACCTGATAAAGGGAAAGAGCCAAACATTTTTCCTGCTTCCTTTACAAACTGTTATTTAGCATAACATAATGATGAAAGGAAGATTATCTGTATAGATCTTGCACTAATGGTGGCAATTAAACAGAGTTAAATTGCCTAAAGACAACTTACAGAACCCAAAGTGGCACTGCTTATAAATCCACAATTTATTATGGGAATAGAATACAATACAGCAAAATCATTACAGTCAGTATATGCCTCACAACAAAAAGCTGCCCCCAGGCAAGTCCACATAGCCAGGTGCTTCTTGACCTACAAAGTGGTCTTGCAAAAAAAGTCAAACCTGAAGCTCATCTCTCATTTCAATCTAACCGCCAGCTATCATGAACTACAGAAGACAAAGGAATATTTAAAATGACGCCATGTGAATACAATAAGCCAAATGCATCTTATAGAAAACTCTGCGAAAAATTATTTTTTTCAATATAAAATCTGGAAGGAAACTAATGGGGGTTGTGGAGTACATAGGTTTAAGAGCGTATCAACCAATTGCAACATGTGGATATTGTTTTGATTCTGATTCAAACACATTAACTCTTAAAATTGTATGCAGAAACTGGGGAAATTCAAACACTACATGGATATTGAATTACTTTAAGGAATTAGGGTTTTTAAATAATTTGGGGTGTGATAATAATATAGCAGTTATATTTCTTGAATTATAGTTTAGAGATACTACCTTAGAGTGTTAAGATTAGTGATATAATGCACATTTACTGGCATACATCAGCACTCAATAGATAATAATTATTAGTACTGTTTTATATTAAAGTCAAATAATCTACTCACCATCAATTCTTTCTACTGTAGCAGGCTTTCTTCGGTTGTGCTGTTTAAGTAAAAATGAAATGAAGTTAGGTTTTAAAAAAATATGCTATAGAACTTCATCTAGGAAGAAGTAATAACACTCCTGCTTCCTCAAAACTTCCATCTAACTCACTCAATCACACCTAAATTGTTCAAAAATAACATAAGAAATTCGTTTTTCTTTTTGTGTTCAGATAGAAAATTATGTAGAATCTTAAACTTGTGATGACAATGACATGATATTGTAAGGGATAATGATCATTTTATATAATTTGAAAGGTTATACTTAATAATTTTTATTGGTTCAATTTTTTAAATGGACAGAAGATATCTTTGCCTGAAGCAGGACATTTAGCATGGACTGACTTACCATTGTTCTTACAAAAACCTACAGAACCAGTTCTTCCCTGGTGCAAAATTAATCATTTTATATGAAGAAAATATTTCTTTTAAAGAAACAATATTCATATATCGCTTTTATTTGGGGAAACATGGCAGACACTCTAGTGCAGTGGTTCTCAAACTGTGGGTCGCGACCCCTTTAGCGGTCAAAGGACCCTTTCACAGGGGTCGCCTAAGACCATCCTGCAAATCAGATATTTACATTACAATTCATAACAGTAGCAACATTACAGTTATGAAGTAGCAACAAAAATAATTTTATGGTTTGGTCACAACATGAGGAACTGTATTTAAAGGACCAGAAGGTTGAGAACCATTGCACGAGTGTGATGTTTATACATAGTGTGTAAACATAGACATAGATTTAGTGCAATAAAAAAACTCAAAATGCATTCTTTACTTCTGGGTTAGATTTAAACACTTGGCTTTCCTTGAGGCAAATGAATGGAGAAAGATGTTTAATGAAATTCTGATATTCATAATTTGCTTTTAGAAAGACCACTATCAAGGGTTCTAATCAGATTTCAAAATCTCATTTGGATACGATGTAAAAAGGATCGTCATCTGATGTCCAGGTGAATTTTTATCTGTTGAAATCATAAAAAGAGGTTTTGCTAATAATCCAGCTACTAGGCATCGGGCTTTAAAATATCCCCCCAGAGCTCAGCTGTCTGGTGTAAGCCTCATGCATAATCCCTGAGACTGAGACTATGACGGATTTTGGTCCTGTAATCAAGTTGTATTACAGGGCATAGTTGACTGTAAGAAGGGAGATTATCCAGATGGCCATGATCTAATCGCGTGAGCCCCTTAAACCTGGATGTCAGAGTCAGAGAAATTCAGAGATTTGAACAATGAGGGCAGGTTCTCCACCTCTGGCTTTGAGGACGGGGACAGCTCCACTGCACTGAAACAAGCAGCCTCTAGGAACTCAGAGTGGGCAGTAGCAGCCAAGAGTGACTCTTAGCCTATAGCCATTAAAGCACTACATTTTTCCCAGGTTTATTGAGGTACACTTGACAAATAAAATAGTCACATATATTTATTTTTATTTTTAAATATATTTTTTATTTCAGAAAGAAAGGGAGATGGGGAGAGAGATAGAAACGTGAATGATGAGAGAGAATCATCGATAGGCTTCCTCCTTCTCACTCCACACTGGGATCAAGTCCGCAACCCAGGTATATGCCCTGACCGGAAATCAAACCAAGACCTCTTGGTTCATAGGTTGACACTTAATCACTGAGCCACATTGGTCGGCTAAAATTACAATATATTTAAACATACAATGTGATGATTTGATATACATATACATTGTGAAATTATTACCACAATCACGTTAATCACTTCACAATGAAGATGAAGGTGCACTAAATTATTTAACTAGAAAAGGCCTTACATCTTAAAAAAAATAAATTACCTATAATGTAGCATATTCTAAAATATATTTTATTTTCCAAAATAATAAGCATATTTTTCTATTTATAAAACTGAGGGTGAGTATTTGGCAAAGCAACAACTACATCCATTAGGATGTTATTATCTTTGAAGAGTGGTGATTTCAGAGTCTTTGAGGGAGGTCAGGGCATAGCTACCGATTGCATTCTGTAACAATTTTGCCAAATTGCTTCCTAGGAATCCCCAAGTTGGGGCTGTCTTCCTGTAGGTTTAATTTTCCTTGGAGACATTTGCAGTTACTAGTTAGGATCAAAGGGTGAGCTGCTTTGGTGTGGTGTGTGATGGGGAGGCTTATGGCAGGTTCAATGGCTCTCGTGAGGGTCCAGAGTTATTTCTAGGAATAGGCTATGACTTGCTATTAGCTGCATTTTCCAAATGCCAAGTGGATAGGACAGGGCTCTAGTGGATTAAATCCCTGGGGCTCTGTCTTTTAAGACGTTTCAGTGCAAAGGTAAACTTTTGCTTAAGGAGTGCATTATCAAGAAATACTTAGATGGTGAAATACTCTTTAAAAATCTTTCAAGACAATTCAGGCGACTAAGGATTGTTTCTGCAAGTGTGTGGAATACATAGAAGTGTTTTGTGAAACATGAATTCATTTTGCTAAGCAGTTTATTGCTAAGTATTGGTCACACGGGGACATGATATTAGTTTTCCTCAAAGGATAATAAAACTTACTTCAGTTACCAGTAGTAAAGATTTATTTGTGTGTGAAGAGTACAGACAGATCTTACCTTCCTCCAGTTATCCCTTGAGTCTGAGTTCTTGTGACCTCATATTTTTCCATGTTATTCCTGGTTTAAATAAGAAAAATATGTTTAGATTGTATGCATAACCCAAAATACCCCTTCCTGTCTCTCTCCTGGCCCTACCTCCACCCCTACTTTCTACCTGTCTCTCTCCTTCCATTCCTCCACCATCTCATCCTTTCCTTTCTATCTATAAATCTATATTTATATTATATATATATATATATATATATATATATATATATATATATATGCCAAGTGGGTGCCATTATACTGTGAGACACTTGATATTTTCCTAATTGTTTGACTGCAAACAATTGTTGCATCATAAGATGGGTATTGTTGTTGTTGTTGTTGTTTTGCCTTTTATGAAACTTGTCTGCATATTTCTTTTGTGCCTTGGGTTTGAGTCCATGTTGTGGAATGTGTTCATTAAAAGTATTCAGTGCCCAGCACCTCACCATGGACACTGGCTGCTTATTAAGACACTAGAGGCCTGGTGCATGACATTCCTGCACAGGGGTGGGGGGACCCCTCAGCCCAGCCTGTGCCCTCTCACAGTCCGGGACCCCGAGGGGGAAGTCTGCTTGCCACAAAGGCAGGAAAGGCTCCTGCCACCGCTGCTGCACTTGCCAGCCGTGAGCCCTGCTCAGGGCTTCTGGCTGAGCTGTGCTCCCCCTGTGGGAGCACACTGACCACCAGGGGGCAGCTCCTGCATTGAGTATCTGCCCCCTGGTGGTCAGTGCACATCATAGCCACCAGTCATTCCCCTGTTTGGTCGATTTGCATATTAGCCTTTTATTATATAGGCTGTTTTTATATGATGATAACACTAACTAGTGACCTGAGAAGAGGATAAGGAAAATATTTGACCTTTAAACCCACCTCTAAAGCCTCTTAGCATTATAGTTCTTAGCAAATGAACCCCGAATTTGTTTCCTAATCTATAACTTTTCTACCTTAGAGGCATTTTTGTGAAATTAATAACGTGTGAATAACTTTGAGATCCACAGATAAAAAGCCCTCTTTAAATGCTAAGGATTGGTTTAATTATACCATAGGGGACATTTGGTTTATATTGTAAAGCATGCATATTTATAGCTCTTTTATTTTAATGCTGGTTATTTTAGCTGAAGAAGCTATTTTTACTACTGAGGATGCCTGGTATTTTCTTGTTAATGATTAAAGATATAAATAGTATGCTATAGCAGTTAAACCCAAAGGTCAAACATGCTTCCCACATAAAAGGGATATATATTATCAATCCCTTTTAATCACACAGTGTAGGTCATTGGTGTTTTACTGCCTGCTTAACCCATGAGCAAAGATTCCTTTTAGTAGGGAACCTAACATGGGCCTATTTGTCTATAATACCTTGCTGTGTAGCCTTGATGGTCATTAAAAAGTGGTGTTGGCCCTAGCAGGTTTGTCTAGGTGGATAGAGTGTCAGCTTGCAGACTGAAGGGTCCAGTATTCAATTCTGGTCAAGAGCACGTGCCTGGGTTGTGGGCTCAATCCCCAGTAAGAGGTGTGCAGGAGGCAGCCAATGATTCTCTCTCATCATTGATGTTTCTATCTATCTCTCCCTCTCCCTTCCTCTCTGAAATCAATAAAAATATATTTTTTTTCAAAAAGAAGAAGTGGTATTGAATTAATAGTGGTTCTTCCTGGTTCCTTTAACTCCACTTTATAGTCTTTGTGAAAAAAATATGGTTTTAATCACCTGTTTTTCATCTGATCCACAAGTAAGAAGATACCCATTACATGGAAGCTGATATGTACTGGGCATATAAAACTAGCTCACCTTTCTATTCCTACAGGACCTCACTCTAACAGGGTAGTCAGATAGCAAATGGGCCATTTCAATAGGACTAGTTCTATAATAGTGTCTTGAACACAATGCTGTAAGGTCTCATAGAAGGGTGAACCTTTCTTCCTTGGTGTCTTGGAAAATTTCAGATGGGGAAAGATCTTTGACCTAAATTTTGAAAATACTTTACTTGGGTGTTCAAGGAAAGCAGGCATCACATAGCAAAATGTCAGAAAAATAATCTGTCCGGGATTGTGCTAAAACAAAAGAACATCACCTACTTAATTGAGTCTGAGGGATTACGCACTATTATACCCGACGTGAATCTGGGGACACACATGTGTGTGCTATACTGTAACAGTAATGGGTATTTGCACACCATGGGTATGTTCTCTCCCTCCTCCTAGTTGACAGCAAATCCTGCCATCCAAGATGGAGGCTCAAGTGCCCTCCCTTCCCGGTCCCAGGCACCTGATCCCAGCTAAGTGTGTCTGTGTCTGTGTGGGGGGAGGGGAAGGTGTCTGAGAAAGATTGCCCTCCTTGATTAAAAGATTCAGAGACTGGTATGAAAACAAAACAAAACCTTTATCTACTTAACACTGATTGTGTGTAGGCTTGATACCTGCATGGCCTGAACAGCGCCATGAAATAACAATCGTGAGGATGAAAAGTCAGTTCTCTAAGTGTGGAGGAAAATCATTTTAACAAGAGCCTGAGTACCAATGTATTCAATGACACTACTAGGTGTCTAAACTTATCCTGTTGCTTCTTCCTGCCAGACTTTTTGGTAAGATAACTACTGCACTTGATGTGAAAACTGTACTAATGGATAGATATAGTGTTGACATATATTTCTCTATAACAATTGACTAGATAATTTTATGCTGTTAATAACAAATAGTTTGATATACTTTAGAGTATGTACTTCAACATATGGTATTCAGAAATATTAACAAATAGCTAATATTTTTAAAATATTTTATTAGTAAATGTATTTCTAGATTCTAAAGAACACATAGTTATTGTTATTCTTCGTAAATTTGGTTGATATACTAAAGGTGGCAACCAGAAAGGGTTTGATTGCTAAGGAAGATTCACTAGACAAAAATGGCATGGCTTATGGATTTACAGTTTATTGCAAAAAAAGATGATATAGAAATAGAATTAAAGCCAGGCTATGCATCACAGCCAAAGACTGCATCACAGAAAGGGTCTGAAGAGGCCAGGTTCAAGCATCAATTATCCTCCCTCTGTAATGGCCATACCAAGACCCAATTTCTCTCAGGAATCACTGAGCTATATATGTCCAAAGACAGCTTGAAATCAGAAAGCCCAGGGTGGAGTTTGAGCTTAGGCTTTTTACAAAATTCTGTTCACATAGGCATATTCTTTTTTAAATATTTTTATTGATTTCAGAGAGGAAGGGGGAGAGAGAGAGAGATAGAAACACCATAGTGAATGAGAATCATTGATTGGCTGCCTCCTGCACGCCCACACTGGGGATCAAGCCCATAATACAGGGATGGAACCATGACTTCCTGGTTCATAGGTCCACGCTCAACCACTGAGCCACCGCAGCGAGGCCGTAGGCATATTCTTGCTAAGTAACCAGCTCCCATGTTGGAGCCCTGTGTGAGTGGTCTGGGGGATGGGTGGGTTTCCCCTAAATCAGGTGTATATAAACCATCAATCTCTGTGTAACCAGTAAATGATGCTGATAAGTTAGTGTAAACTGCCCCCAATTTCTCCTTGAACCCATGGTTCTGAAACAACACTATTACTAGGTGTCATGCTTTGATCATTGGTCATTGTCGGTAGGTACATGTTTTGCTTCAGCAAAACAACACAGGCCACTTTCAGGTCAGCTACAATCAACCCTTACAACAGAGGAGTCATGACAGACTTCACAATTCATAATTTTACTTCAAGCGCATTCTTTGTGCCGCAGTATACATATCTATAAGCAACATAAGGTTATCCTAAGAAAAGTTATCGTAAAAATTTTCTGAAAACCAAAAGTAATTTTTGAGAGAAAAAAACATTTTAGATAAGAAAAATGATAGAAACGTAAAATACTATTTTTTTACTGTCCTCAAATATTTTGGTCTCAGGACCTCTTTATATCCTTAAATGTTATTAAAGACCTTCAAAGAGATTTTGTGTATTGGCAGTATATTTATTAATATTAACCCTATTAGAAATTAAAACAGGAATTTTAAAATACGTTTAAAAGAAGTATATTTAACAAACATAATAAAACATTTACTGAGAAGAGTAGCATTGTTTTACATTGTTGCAATTCTTTAAAATGTCTAGCTTAATAGAAGACAAGTGGATGCTCATACATTCTTCCACATTCAATCTGTTAAAATAGGTTGCTTCTAGAGAAGTACATATGGGGGGCAAAAGTAGGTTTACTGTTGTTCATATGGAAAATAATACAATAATCCTATATAATAAAAGGATAATATGCACATAGACTGAATGGCAGAACAACTGAACAACCAATCAAAGCATAATATGCTAATGATATGCTAAGGCTGCTCAACTGCTCGCTATGACATGCACTGTCCATCAGGTAGCAGACAGTCGACAGTCGACCAGTCGCTATGACGTGCACTGACCACCAGGGGGCAGATGATCTGACCAGTAGGTTAGCTTGATACTGGGGTCCAGCCAATTGGGACTGAGCTAGATGGGCTGGACATGAACTGGAGCCCTCCCGCGGTCCCTCCCCAGCCTGATAGTGCACCAGTGGGGTCCCTCAGCCTGGCCTGCACCCTCTTGCAATCTGGGACCCCTCGGGGGATATTAGAAAGCTGGTTTCAGCCCGATCCTGCAGGCCACTCCTCTTGGCAGGGTGCCAGACACAGGGCTCATGGCTAGTGAGTGCTGCTATGGCAGCACAAGCCTCTCCCGATCTGGACTGATTGGGTGCGAGCCCGCAGCAGGCACAGTGGGGCTGGGATGAGCAGGAGCAGCAGGTAGGAGTTTCAGGTGGCATTGGACTGCAGGTTTCAGCCCGATCCCTGCAGGCCACCCAGAGGGACCCCACCCGTGCACGAATTCGTGCCCGGGCCTCTAGTTAATAAATAATAATACAGGAATAAACTCTGTTTCCTATTATTCTCTTCCCCACTTCACATATAATGAATCTGAGGTTCAGCAAATTATCTCAAATCACACAGTTGTTAAGTACAAGAGTAATAAACCAAACCCTGACACTTTTCTTCCAGAATCTACACTCTTAACAACTGAACATGTTGCTTCCCAATTTCTTTCCATACATTTTGCATTAAGTTAATAATATTAAGAAGGATCAAAGATATCCTTTTTCTTACCTTCCATACTTAAAAATTGACATTAATATTGGGTTTATGCACAAAAGGGAAGTAGTTTCCTGTGAGTTTTATATTTGTTTTATCCTACCCTATTAGTGGGATGAAAGTAGCAAAGATATGAGGATCTGCTTCTGTGACTGCAGTAGCTTAACTAAAGGCAAAGTCATTTAAATTCTCTTTTCCCCTTTCTAGCAAATTGGGGTAAATTGGCCACTTAACTTCTCAGGTATTGACATTAATGAGTGACTGGCTGTAATAGGATTTGAAAGTTTAGAGGAAAGGCAATATGCAAGGATGAATCATAAGTTGCTCTGGTTAGGAATTTTCATTCTCAGGCAGATTAAAAACCCTTTAGCAAAATGAACAAGCGCTGACAAACAGAGCATAGAACAGGAAAATGGTATATCTGGACACAAGCGGGAAAGTATAGGCTTAGAAATGGAAGCTGTCACTGTCTTGTGAAGCACATAATTGCATTTGGGAAGATTTTAAAGGTTAAGAAAAAGTTTCTTTCTCTTCTACTTCTGCCTTTGGGGGGAAAGTTTAGATTACTGACATGACAGTTATAAAATATATCATGGTGTCTGATGGGGCCATTAATTCAATATTGTCCATATTTGCATTAAGAGTGAAAATTCTAATTATATTTCTATGTGGTTTTATAGATATGCTATGACAGGAGTAGAATTGGATAAGAGTTATTCATACCATTTGTCTGTTTCTCTCTGATTATGATTATATGTTTTAAGTTTTCTAGGCCTGCTTAGTCACTTGAATACCTTGATTATAACCTGGTATCTGATTATTACTTGGCATTAGTCATAAAACACACCTGAATCCCTGTCTAGAATCCTTTGAACACTTTTTAGATTGCCCTTTTAATTAACTTTGTTCTCTGTGTCTCCCTACTGTCTTTGGAATTAAAGATAAAATTATCAGCTCAAATGCATTTTGAAAAACATAAAAATAAAAGTTTAGCTGTCTAGAGTTTACAATTCACCAGTAGGGTTGTGGCAGGCAGGATAATGCACCCCCGAAGAATTCCATATCCTAATCTCTAGAACCTGTGAATACGTTTGGTTACATGGCAAAGGAGAATTAAGGTTGGAGATGAAATTAAGGTCACTTAATCGACTGACCTTGATATGGGAAGTTTATCCCGGTGGGCTCACCGTAATCACAATGGTCCTTATAAGGGGAAAGGGATGCAGGAGAAGAGAATCAAGAGAAGATGTGACAGAATAAGAAGTTAGAGTGATATGATCGTTGATTTTGAAGATGGAAGAGGGCCATGAGCCAAGGAATGCAAGCAGCCTCTAGAACAGTGGTTCTCAACCTGTGGGTCACGACCCCTTGGGGGTCGAACGACCCTTTCACAGGGGTCACCTAAGACCATTGGAAAACACATATATAATTACATATTGTTTTTGTGATTAATCACTATGCTTTATGTTCAATTTGTAATAATGAAAATACATCCTGTATATCAGATATTTACATTACGATTCATAACAGTAGCAAAATTAGTTATGAAGTAGCAACGAAAATAATTTTATGGTTGGGGTCACCACAACATGAGGAACTGTATTAAAGGGTCGTGGTATTAGGAAGGTTGAGAACCACTGCTCTAGAACAAGCATCTCAAATTCGAGACCTGCAGGCCCCATTTTTGTGGCCCAGCCAATATAACTGCATGTAAGAAACATTTTCATAACAATTTCATAACTTAATTTTTACAATATCCTGTTATCATAATTATTAATAATGAACTATAACGTTCACTAATGACTGATTACTATAACCATGTTGCATTCACTTCCCTTAGGCACCTTATGCGCAGGCGCACCATTTCTCTCCACTAATACTAGCAGTGAATATTTTAGCAGCCGATGGCCACATCATTAGTCTTGGACTGACTTTTTTGGTGTGCGCAACAGGAAATATTTTGCTTTCGGAGAACAAGAAAAATAGGTTTATTTGCGTTCCACTTATTAATTTGTGCAGTTATTCAGTGTCTGGTAAGTTAATGTTCAAGAAAAATATTAATTTTTATTTAAATGTTCTATTATTTTATGTTAACAATGACTCATTTATTTCAGCCCTTTGTCTTCAGCATGTCTCTATCGAAATAAACCTACGTTTCTATGAAAATTGAAGCTTTTGTTTTTTTGCAGCCCACATAAACTTCAACCTTGTTTATTTGGTCCCTGTTAGCCTTTGAGTTTGACATGCTTGCTCTAGAAGCTGGAAAAATCATGAAAACAGATTGTCCTCTAGAGCTTTCAGAAAAGAATTCAATCCTACCTACATCATGATTTTAGCCCAATAAGGTCCATTTTAGAATTCTGACATCCAAAACTGTAAGGTAATAAATGTGTACTGTTTTCATCCACTAAATTTGTGGTAATTTATTACAGTCGCAATAATAGGAAAAAAATAGCCATTGAAATTTTTTTCACAGGCTTATAGGATTATGGAAAATTATAGTTTTCAATTTGGGCATTTTCTCAATAGCTCCAAAGAATAATCAATGGTTTGATGAGAATAAGGAAGCATATTTTTTTTAAATTTATTCTTACTTATTTTTAATTTTGGTAAAATATACATAAAATTTACAATTTTTACGTGTATAGTTCAATGGCATGAAGTGCAATCATCACAACTATCCATCTCCATGACTTTTTTCATCTTACAAAACTGAAACCCTATACTTTTTTAAAATTTATTTTTTATTTTTATTGATTTCAGAGAAGAAGGGAGAGGGAGAGAGAGAGATAGAAACATCAATGATGAGAGAATCATTGACCGGCTGCCTCCTGCACGCCCCCTCCAGGGGATCGAGCCCGCCACCCCGGCATGTGCCCTTGACTGAAATCGAACCCGTGACCCTTCAGTCCGCCGCAGGCTGACGCTCTATCCACTGAGCCAAACCGACTAGGGCGAAACCCTGTACTTTTTTAATAACTCTCCATTCCTCTCTTCCCCCTCCACCAAATCCTGGAAACAACCATTTTACTTTCTGTCTTTATTAATTTAACTACTATGGATACCTCATATAAGTGGAATTATACATTATTTGTCCTTTTGTGACTGTCTTATTTCACCTAGCATAATGTCCTCAAGGTTCACCATGGTATAGCATGTGCCAGAATTCCATTTCTTTTTAAGGCAAAAAAATATTCATTCCTGTTATATACTACGTTTTGTCTATCCTATCATCAGTTGATGAACACTTGGGTTGCTTCCACTTTTGGGCTATTCTGAATAATGCTGCCATTAATATGGGTGTATAAATATCTGTTCAAGTCCCACTTTCAAATTTGGGGTATATACTCAGAAGTGAAAATGGTGGATAATATGGTAATTCTATTTTTAATTGTTTGAGGAACCAACACACTGATTTCCATAGTAATATCACCATTTTACATTCCCACCAGCAGTGAACAAGTGTTCCAGTTTCTCCAAGTCCTCCTCAACACTTTTTATATTCTGTTGTTAGGATAATAGCCAATCTAATGGGTGTAAAGTGGTATCTCATTTTGGTTTTGATTTGCATTTCCATCATGATTAATAATTTTAAGCATCTTTTCCATGTTCTTTTTATTAATTAAAATATTTCTTTGGATCAATTTCTATTCAATTCCTTTGCTTTATTTTATCAGGTTGCTGGTTATTTTTTTGTTGAGTTGTTGGAGTTCTTTATATAGTCTGGATATTCACTGCTTTTTTTGTTTTTATTTTTTTAAATTTCTTTATTGTTGGAAGTATTACAGAATGTCTGCTTTTTCATCCCCAATGAACCCCTCCGCCTGCTCCCATTTGCAAATATTGTATCCCATTTCTTGGATTGCCTGTTCACTCTATTGATAATGTCCCTTGATACACAAAAGTGGGGAGGGAGCATAAGGGAACTCTTTCTACTTTTCATTTAATTTTTTCTGTAAACCAAAGCTATATCAAAACAATAAGGTATTGGCATAAAAACAGACACATAGATCAATGGAACAGAAAAGAGAGCTGAGAAATAAACCCATGCATATTTGCTCAATTAATTTATGACAAAGGAGCCAAGAATATACAATGAGGAAAGTACAGTCTCTTCAATAAATTGTGTTGGGAAAACTGGACAGCCACATGCAAAGGAGTAAAACTGGACCACTACCTTACACTTTACACAAAAACTAATGCAAAGTGGGTTAAAGACATGAATGTAAAAACTGAAGCCATAAAATTCTGAGAAGAAAACACAGGTAGTAAGCTCCTTGACATAGGTCTTAGTGATGATTTTTTTTTTTACACCAAAGCAAAGGGAATGAAAGCAAAAATAACCAAGTGGAACTACATTAAACTAAAATGCTTCTGCACAGCAAAGGAAACCATCAACAAAATGAAAAGGCAAACTACTAGTGAATGGGAGAAAATATTTGCAAATCATATATCTGATATAATTCTATACATATATAAAATAACCAGAAATAAAATAATTTAGAGTTAACTTTGAACTTCTATATCTTTAGCAAAACCTTTGTAATCATAAATGTTCTTTCTGCTCCCTGCATACATATGATTCTGGTAGCTAAAATACATTTAAAATTCTAGGAAAGTCAATACACTCTTATCCAAAGGTTAATAAAATGAAACTCAATAAAAATTTATTTTCTTACAGGAACTAATTTTTCTTAATGTTAAGACTATATTGCAAGGCACTTTTTGAAACTTGGAACATATGTACCTTTCTCCTATCTCTCCTTTCTTTCCTTACGCACTCCTTCTTCTCTCCTTTTCTTCTTTCCTTCTCTCTTTCCTACCTTTCTTCCAAGCTTAAACTAAAATAGTGAACATCTTTCTTTTCAAAAGTCAGGCTCTAAGTATCCTCAGTTTGGAAGTGAGACCTTTTTTCCCCCCCAACAATCCATATTATGCAATATGCAATCCTATATAATAAAAGGGTAATATGCAAATAGACGGAACGGCAGAACAACTGAACAACCAGTCAAAGCGTAATATGCTAATGCTATGCTAAGGTTGTTCAACCACTCACTATGATGTGTACTGACCACCAGGGGGCAGACAGTCAACTGGTTGACCAGTTGCTATGACGTGCACTGACCACCAAGGGGCAGATAGTTGACCAGTACATTAGCAGATAGTTGACCAGTACGTTAGCTTGCTGCTGGGGTCCAGCCGATTGGGACTGAGTGAGATGGGCCGGACACACCCTGGAGCCCTCCTGCGGTCCCTTCCTTGGCCTGATCGTGCACCAGTGGGGTCCCTCAGCCTGGCCTGCACCCTCTCGCAATCCAGGACCCCTCGGGGGATGTCACAGAGCCGGTTTCAGCCCAATCCCGCAGGCCACTGCCCTTGGGCAGGTGCCAGACGCAGGGCTCATGGCTGGTGAGCACTGCTGCTGCATCGCAAGCCTCTCCAGATTGGGACTGATTGGGTGCGAGCCCACAGCAGGCACAGTGGGGCTGGGATGAGCCGGAGCGGTGGGTAGGAGCTGCAGGCAGCATTGGACTGTGGGTTTTGGCCCAATCCCTGCAGGCCATCCAGAGGGACCCTACCCGTGCACAAATTTGTGCACCAGGCCTCTAGTATTCTAATATTGTTTTCTAGTTGCATTTTAAACTGGGGATGGTTGTAAAATAAATAAAACATCTAAACTATATTAAGTGACTATTATCTACATGGAATGTGAATAAACTAAACTAGAAACCTAAGAGAAAAACACTATGTCCACATAAAAAGAAAACTGATAGCAACAACTGAACAAACATGATAAACAACAAAAACTCACATACACAGACAACAGTATGGTGGATGCCATAGGGAAAGGGTGGTGGGGGGAGAAAAGCATAAAAGGGGTCAAATATATGGTGACAGAAGGAGACTTGACTTTGGGTGGTAAACACACAATGCAATACACAGATGATGCATTATAGAATTGTACACTTGAAACCTATATAATTTTATTAACCAAGGTCACCCCAATTAATTTAATTTAAAAGAATAAAAAGACAAAGTGAGGATTTCTTTATAATGTTGGCTCAGAACATTGGTGATAACATTATATGACGCATAGAAGTTATCACATTGCATTTTATCTATGAATAATTGGGTAATAGATCAGCATTAATCCTTTAATTAATGACTTAGCAATACAGGAAAATTCCTCTACTAAAATGTTGTGTGGAGATAGTGGGACAATCCTAACTATAAGACAGTTGCTGGTAGGATACTTGCATACAACACTGAGTGGCCAGATTATTATGACCACCTGAGGTTTGTAGACAAATTAGCTATAATTTCCCGCTCAAGTTGCTAGAGGGCCAGACCATTATAAATAGGGAAGCAGGTTGTTTACCACAACAGTAGAAGTGATTTTTTTTTTCTGAAGATATGGCTAAACAAAGGGATTTAACAGCCTTTGAATGTGGGATGATTGTTGGCGGTCAGAGCCATGGAGCGAGTATCAGCAAAACATCCGAAGGCCTGTTCAAACACCTTTGCTGTCTACAGTTACCAAGATAAAACGTCTCCAATTTGCACAGGAACACAAGGATTGGACAGTCGAGCATTGGAAAAAAGTCATGTGGTCCGATGAATCACGTTTCCAGTTGCATCATGCAGATGGCAGTGTGAGAATTTGGCGGAAACAGCATGAAAGCATGCACCACACATGCATGAGTATAACCCTTCAAGCTGGTGGGGGCAGTGTTATGGTTTGGGGCATGTTTTCCTGGCATGATTTGGGCCCTTTAATTCGTATGAAACAACATCTGAACAGCACAACATACCTAAGTATTATTGCTGATCAGGTTCATCCTATTATGTTGATGGCATATCCCAATGGAGATGGTTTCTTCCAACAAGACAATGTGCCATGCCACGGTGCTCGTATTGTGCAGGAGTGGTTTCAGGAACATGAGGGAGACTTTACCTTGCTTAGGTGGCCCCCACAATCACCAGATCTCAATCCAATTGAGCACTTGTGGGACGAAGTTAAAAGGGCCATCAGGCAGCTGGTTCCACAACCATCAAATCTCACAGAACTGGACAGTGCTATTCATCAGGCATGGTGTCAGATTCCTCGCATCACCTTTCAACATCTCGTTGAGTCAATGCCAAGAAGAATCGCCACAGTATTGAAGGCAAAAGGTGGCCCAACGAAGTACTGATGGGATGGTCATAATAATCTGGCCACTCATCAAAATATATATCCCACGTTCAAAGGCTGGTAAATCGCGTTGTTTACCCATATCTTCAGAAAAAAATCACTTCTACTGTTGTGGTAAACAACCTGCTTCCCTATTTATAATGGTCTGGCCCTCTAGCAACTTCAGCGTGAAATTATAGCTAATTTGCCTGCAAACGTCAGGTGGTCATAATAATCTGGCCACTCAGTGTATATATTTTGACTTTCTAATTAAAGGCCTGCATTTATAGTAGAGGCAAATCATACATCCCAAGAGTATGCACACAATAGAAATGCAAAATGATGAAGCAGCTTCTTATTAAATTGTTAGCCAGAAATTGATGTAGTGGCTTTCATTTGCTTGTATTCAGTTATTAATATCTTGACTTTTTTGTGATTGATTTGTTTTAAGGTTAACTATTCCATACACAGCAGGTATTCAATAAATAATGTTGACTGACAGATGGTTAAATGTTAGAGTATGCTTCATCCTTATGGGTAAAAAGACACCTGGTGATTGATTATGGTCAAACATTCTTTAAAATATATTTTGTGCATGTTTCAAAATAATTATTTGCTAAGTTTAATTCTGAATTTAAAATTGTTTATTATGATCATTAATTAGTCTGATTTCATTTTTATTATGGGGATGCCAAATTCAAACTGGTTAAAATGTTTTAGTGCCACACTACTTGCTGCTTAAAATTCTAATTTTAAAACTTGTAAAAAAAAATACACAAGGTAGTTCTTCTTCTGCTATTGCTGTAGGAAATTCCCGGAAAGTAACTCTAAAAGTTGCTGCTTAATTATTGATGAGAAAATCAGCAAATTCTCTCTTCCTCTCCTTTAACTCACAAAACTGAGATAAATTATTTGAAGTCTGATTTTCTCACAAGGTAAGTTAGTGTTTGATAACTTTAAGCATGATTTTTCCCAACATGCCAATAACCCTTTCAGGACCCTACTCTTTAAAACACTAGGAACCTATTAACTTCATGTTGCGAAGATAATTCATGTGCACATAAATGTCCTCATTTAAATGTCTCACTTCATTTCTTTCAGGATGTAAAATTCAGAGAAATTAGGTTCTTTGGAAATAATTTCATTGCAGAAGCCCAGGTATGGTTATCCAAATGAATAAATATACTAGACAAAAATGGTTAAAATAGGTGACATGAACCATTCCATAATACATCTTAATTTTTTATAACATTTAATGGCATCTATTACTCCAACATTTTCACACCTTACAACTAGGTGCTTGGAGATAAAACCTACATTGAGATAATATTTTATTTTATTCCACTGATTTCCAATATGTTATTTGATTAAAAACATCTCTAAACTAAATGGTTAGGTCAGATCAGCTCCCAAACTGATATTAGAATAATAGTAAAACAAAATGTAGAAAATTAGGTAACATAATCAAAAGGCTACACTTGTGATGTGGAAAACAGTCACGCTTATATGGTAGTGGTTTGAACATCATTGAATGAATATTTGTTAAGATAATATGTGATAAATTCTCAGACATCCCTTCCCTCTCCCCAAAAAACTAGTGATACATTTTGTTGCAAAGATAGTTAACTCAAACTTTCCCTGAAATTTTCTTTCATGACCCCAAAGGTGCTTCGAATTATGAATTGGTTCCAAATAAAGCTTTCAAAATGCTCTACAACAATAGCACTAAAAGGCACTTTTTTAGATTAGCCACTACTCTCCTCCCATCCCAACATTTAACAAATTAAGAAGTTCTGAAAAGTTAAAGGACCAGTGACACTACTAATGTTCCTCAGGTTTGTAATGACAGGTATGGGCAGGAACTCAAGGATCCTGACACCCCATTGTTTGAATTAGTTTTCATTATTTTGTACTAAAAGTCCTGTTTCTGCACTCATAGTTACAGGGAACTGTTTCCACAATATCCAATAGGGAACTGCTGTGTACATGTGTGTGTGCGCGTGTGCGTGTGCGTGTGCGTGTGCGTGTGCGTGCGTGTGTGTGTGTGTGTGTGTGTGTCTAACTACCAGAAGAAAACAACAACAACCCTGGAGTCCATTTCCTCCATTGTTATATCAACCTCGTGTTAACCAATTCAACGATATTTAAATAAAAAGCCTATATCTTCCTAAATAATTGTTTTTTACTAAGTTGTGGCACATGAATAGCTACATTATCAGGTAACACTATTTTGTAGAATTCTATTTACCAAAAGAATTTAGCTGGAATGTATATATCATTTATTCCATATTTACTGATAAATATACTTCTGGAAACATTTCCAATAAGAACTTAGGAATTGTCATGCAAGGTTTGGATTTTCTGTGTATTACCAAAACTCTATGCTGCCTCAATAGAAATCTGAAATGAAATATTATGAGAAAAGGCATGAGTTTTCTCCTGATCTCATTTTTAGAAGTAAAAGATATAGCCTTAAATACACTATCTCACCATTCTCCAATAATGGGGCTATCTTACATGGATTAATCAGTGCTTTTTTAAAAAAATTATTTTATATATGCAATGCCTCTTGTAATATTGGAGAAACCTCTCACTGCTATTTTTCACAAAGATGATGGATCAGTTTGTTTTCTTTAGTCACAAGCCTTAGGAAGTGTCTGGCTAGCATAAGTAAAAATCTAAAAGACTATGGGGAGGGTAACAGAATCAAGGAATAAAAGCATATGACATTTTATAGTACAGGAAGGAAACCCAGTTCCAAGGAGAGTGGTGAGAAGAAAGTGGGGATCTGAGTGTAGGAGGCAGCCCAAAATAGTACCATTTTTAGCCTAATCATGTTGGCAGGCTGGAACTTTAAAGTCTAAGAGCATGAGTAAATGGAAATAAATTAGGAAGCATTGATATGTGTCCTTAATTAAAATCATATTCATTGTTCATCTACTATTTGTCATGGCAACATCAACTCCCTATAAGTATTTAGTTATTTTTCTGAAATTTATCAGATACTGTAACTCTTTTTCCCCATTTTGTGGATGGATTCCTAAAATTTATTGCATGTCAGTGATTTAAGAAAAATAGTAAACATGCATTGACATCTCTGTAAGCCAGGATACATATGTACTGAAGCAATTCTATATGTATTGCCTGTGATTGTGAGTTAAATCAAAAGACTCCTTTTGTGCCTTGGCTGGTGTGGCTCAGTTGGTTGGTGTCATTTCATGCACCAAAAGACTGCCGTTTAGATTATCAGTCAGGGCACGTGCCCAGGTTGCGGGCTCGATCCCTGGTAGGGGGTGTGCAGTAGGCAGCTGGCAGCCAATTGATGTTTCACTCTCACATTGATGTCTCTCTCTCTCTCTCTCTCTCTCTCTCTCTCTCTCTCTCTCTCTCTCCTTCCCTCTCTCTCCAAAAACCAATAAAAATATTTTAAAAAGACTCTTTTTGAAAATAACTTACTTAGCATCACATTAATAATCCCATTTTTAAAAAGGGTGATGTCCAAATAATTTTGAGAAAAGGGCATTCTTGTATCATTAGGGAAGTGCTCTTTTTAAGCATCAAACAATTATAGTCAGCAACTGCCACTAAGAAGGTAGCCATCTGTCATTGTGTATTGTCAAAAGGAACATTCATTAACATTGCTTAAGTGAACTGTTAAGCTTTTTTCACTCTGGTTTAGTTATTATGTCTACAATTGGTAATTTGCATAAAATCCCACTGGCAAATTCTAACATCCAATTTTAAAATTAGGTTTTATTTCAAATACTATTTTGATCTCTTTTAATGAAAAAAAAGGAGGAACTACAGAAACTTTGTTTTTTCTCATCAGGAATATTGCCTAGTTTATGACCATGAATATGACAAGTCTATAAGTTTTAGCATTTGCAGCTTCTAAAACTTACTGCCAAATTGGAGAAAAATTTGGGTGTATTACTTTAGTGTATAGTGCCAGCAAGAAAAATTCTATTTTAGGAATAATATTAACAAGTAGATAAAAGGGGAAAATATTATGTAATTGATTATAAGTGCAGTCTTAACTTCAATACAGGGTGTGGCAAAAGTAGGTTTACAGTTGTGAAAAAGGGAAACAAAGTTTATTCTTGTACTATTATTTATTTATTATTGTATTGTTTTCCATATGAACAACTGTAAAACTAATTTTGCCCCCCCCATATAGAAAACAATTTTTAAGATGACTATAAAATATCCAATTATTTCCTTTTAATTATGGGATATAAAATGGTTCATTTCTTTGCCTTGAGTACTTGTCTTTTTCATTTGGAAGTCATTTGCTTTTCATTCTATTCATCTTTTCCCCATTTTATACCCTTAAGATAAATTTTAGACATATAATAAATTGCCCACTAAATAGTTGGCCTTGTCAAACTGATAGGCAGGAAGGGGAAAATTGCTTAGTTCTAAAGGTCCATTTACTTATTAATGACAAGCTAGGTTCATATATCTTCTGTGTTACTTCATCCCAGGTAGAGAGACCTGGAAGAAGCAAAATGAAAGCTAGGTTTTTGAAATGCTACTTACAAATCTCTCTATGACTTAGATTCTATTTGTTCTAGAAATGGCTTTTGAAATATATAATTTCTATTTTATGAAGAGGTTGGAGAAAGGCAAACCAGCAGATCCAGTAAGCATACATCCTGTGATTACACATGGAACATAACAGAAAACCTTTCCATTAATTAATAACTGAGATTTGGAGCAAAACACTTCATCTTCCTGAACCTTAGTTTTCTTATCTAAAAAGGGAGTTAAAAACAACTGCTCCATGGTGTTATTTTGAGGATAATCTATATAAAGTACTTAGAGTAGCTAGCACCTATAGGACATCTATTACACAAGGCACTCTACCAACTGAAGGAGACATAGCAGCTCTACCCAATACATAGAAATAAACACAGGGAAGCAGCCAAAATTCAGAGACAAAGAAACATGCCACAAATGAAAGAAATAGAAGAAAGCAAGCTACTGGATATAGTGTTCAAAACCACAGTTATAAGGTTACTCAAGAATCTTCTAGAAACCTCCAAGGTAGTTAGTGGGACTTTCAAGGATCTTAGTGAGAATGCCAAAAAACATGGAAAATGACCAGTCAGAAATTAAGCATACACTGACTGAAATAAAAAATAATATACAGGGATTCAACAGTAGAGTAGAGGATTCTGAGAATCAAATCAACGATTTGAAATATGAGGAAGGAAAAAACACCCAACCAGAAGAGCAAAAAGAAATAAGAATCCAAAAATATGAAGATAGTGTAAGGAGCCTCTGGGACAACTTCAAGCATACCAACATTCTCATTATGGGGGTGCCAGAAGAAGAGAGAGAGCAAGATATTGAAAACCTATTTGAATAAATAATGACAGAAAACTTCCCCTACCTGGTGAAAGAAATAGACTTACAAGTCCAGGAAGCACAGAGAGTCCCAAACAAGAGGAACCCAAAGAGGACTGCCGGGGTTCTTGTCCCAGCATCAAGAAGGGTTCAGGAATCTGGAGAAGGCTGTGCATAGATTAAATAGGTATCCAGAGACTAATAGAGAATCCGGAGATGAAATATAATTTTGAAAGGCATTTGGGGGTCAGAGGAGCTTAGCTAAAGGAGCTAAGATCCAAGATCTAAATTCTCAGGTCTTAGGTTCTCCTCATCCCCAGGAGGCCACGATTTTTATTAACACAATTTGTCCTGAGGCAAGGCAGAGATATACACTTCAAAGGGTCAGGACTTCAGTACAGAGTCCATTGTCAGAATGGGGGAATTAGCCTATGGCTGCTCAGGTGTTTGGCCAGTAGGAGGCAATAACATGTAGATTAAGATGCCCTTTAACTGTCTGGCAGCCAAGAATCAATTTAATGTATCCTATTCAGGTTTGGGGAAATGCCTTCAGCCATTCCCAGATGCAGCCCTGCTGTCATGCTGGAATTGGTCTCCAGCAGAGGACCACACCAAGAGACATCATAATTAAAATGCCAAGGGCTAAAGACAAAGAGAGAATCTTAAAAGCAGCAAGAGAAAAAGAGTTAGTTACCTACAAGGGAATGCCCATACAACTATCATCTGATTTATCAACAGAAACTATGTAGGCCAGAGGGAGTGGCAAGAAATATTCAAAGTGATGAATATCAAGGACCTACAACCAAGATTATTCTACCCAGCAAAGCTATCATTTAGAATTAAAGGTAAGATAAAGAGCTTCACAGATAAGAAAAAGCTAAAGGAGTTCATCACCACCAAACCAGTATTATATGAAATGTTGAAGGGTATTCTTTAAGAAGAAGAAGAAAAAGAAAAAGAAAAAGATAAAAAATATGAACAACAAAATGGCAACAAATACATACCTATCAACAATTTAACCTAAAAATCAAAATAAATGAATAAGAAATCTAATGAACAGAATAAACTGGTGAATAAAATAGAATCAGAGGCCTGGAAATGGAACAGACTGATGATTCTCAGACAGAAGGGGGCGGGGGGCAGGAAGAGATTAAACTATCTTATATGCATACTAGAGGCCCAGTGCAAGGATTCATGCACTGGTGGGGTCCCTCGGCCTGGCCTGTGTCCTCTAGCAATCCTGGACCCCTCAGGGGATGTCAGAGAGCTGGTTTCAGCCTGATCCCCTCAGGTCTGGCCGAAGGACCCTACTGGTGCACAAATCCATGCACCGGGCCTCTAGTATACATATAAGATCTTTGGTTAAACTCTTCCTGCCCTCCCCCCTCCCCCCTTCCCTCTGAGATTCATCAGTCTGTTCCATGTTTCCATGTCTGTGCATTGAGTATCTGCCCCCTGGTGGTCAGTGCACATCATAGCTACCAGACATTTGGCTGGTCGGCCAGTAAGCTGCTCACTTAGGCATTACCTATGGACACAGACAATAGGGTGGTGAAGGCCTGGGGCAGGGTGGGAACTGGGTGGAGTGGGCAATGGGGGCGGGGGGGAAGAGGGACATCTGTAATCTCAATAATAAAGATTTTTTTAAATGTTTTCAAATATCTAAATTTTTAGATAGGAGCTCTATATCTGGGACAGTATATCAAGATGAATTTGCATTATTTAAGAACAATTAGCATCTGTTCTGTTTTTGAAAACAAAATCTATTTCTAAAAATACCTCTGTTATCATACTGTATATCAATTATATTCCCAGGTGTCTACTTAAGGTAAATTAAAGCACATGTCCACACAAAGATTTGTATAATAATATTCACAGCAGCTGTATTCATAATGGGCCCCAAACTGTCCATCACCTGGTGAATGGAAACAAAATGTAGTATATCCATGCAATATAATATTATTCAACAGTAAAAGTGACTGAAGTACTAATACATGCAACAACATGGTTGATCCTCAAACCATTTTCTAAGTGAAAAAAATCTAAACACAAGAGACTACATAGTGTAGGACCACTGGGTACACTGTCCAGAAAAGCAAATTTAAAGAAACAGAAAATAGATTGGCGGTTGCCTAGGGTGAAGTGTGATAATGAGGATTAACTGTAAATGGGCCTGAAGGATCTTATTGGAGGGATTAGAATGGTCCAAAACCAGATCATGGGGATGGTTATATCATTTGGTAAAGCTACTAAAAATCACTGAAGAAGCATTAAATATGAAAAGTTAAAGGTTGGAAAATATAATGGAAGTAAGGTTATGCATGTGAAGCATTTTGTACATTAGGCAGAATAAAATCCACAGTAAACCTTGGCTAATGGTATTTTTTATAAACAATTCCACTGTTCATATGTGCATATGAGTTTTGCCACTAAATGTCAACATCTGATGAAAACAAATGTTACCTCTTCAAAGCTGATGCTCTCTCCATTTAATTCTTCATAAAAATGTTTCTTACATACCATATCAGTGGGAGATAGAAATGAGAACTAGCTCTTGCCCAGCCAGTGTGGCTCAGTGTTTGAGCATCAACCTATGGTTTGATTCTCTGTCAGGGCACATGCCCATGTTGTGGGCTTGGTCTTCTGTGGGAGGCGTGCAGGAGGCAGCCAATTGATGATTCTCTCTCATCATTGATGTTTTTCTCTCTCTCCCTTTCTCTTCCTCTCTGAAATCAATAAAAATATATTTTTAAAAGAATCAGCCCTTATGATTGTCTTGAAGGAGAGAAGGTAGACATGTATTCATTTACCCATAATACAAAATGAATTATGGTTGGGACCAAAAAAGTGGTTATGCTTTTTTTTTTAATTCTTCAATGCACCAGCTAAGATTAATTGGAACAACACTGTATTTGAATTAAGCTCTCTAATACATACACACATATGGACATATATTCATTCATTCATACATACAAAATTATGTTCATTCATTAACCATATGCATGACACTCTCAACAATACCTGTCATAAATATCAGTTATATTAATGTAGATGATTTTAATTTTAAAATTAATGTAGTTAATTCTTTAATGACCCTGCCTCTCAGTTTCTAGACCTCCTTTCCTTCCACAAAGTTCTCCTCAGCCAATTTTTCCATAATCACACATTTAGTCATTAGCAATACCAGTATATGCTTGCTCATCTTATAGTAATATGAGTTTCAAGCATTTCACTCTATAAAGGTTACTCCCTTCAGTGCCCTGATGTCAAAAATTATTTGACCTTATAAGGAGCAACAATCTATTAATGCTACTAGGTTTTATGTTTCCCACTCCTCTAAATCCACTATAATATGCTTATTTTCCAATTTAGTCAGATTATATACCACACTATAACATTATAACTCCCTTACATGCACTCTCAATTTAACCTTCTGACTTTTTCTTTCAATTCCATTTGCCTGAAATCTTGAGTTGTAACAGTTTGAGGTAGGACCTGAACAATGACAATGTTGGTTGGGTTTTGCAATAGATTGGAAGTAGTCACTAAAATAAGGAGAGGAATTATGATAACAAAGCACCAGAAAAATATCTGACTCAACTACTACACTGATTAAGAAATAGTATATGACATGTGTCAGAAAAATCAAACATGGAGAAGACCCAAAATTCTAAACAATTTTTGAATTTTGCATTTTGGTCAGTCTAAAAACCTCAATAGCCTAGTATTCTAACAAATAAAAGCCAACTAAAAACTAAATTTTCCTTTTTTTAAAGGAATAACTTAAAAGTTATTTCTCTTAATGCTACACAACTTAAGAAATATGAACTTGTTCTGAAAAGTCACCAAAGGAAGAACATAAATCTAAGGTTTAGTCTCAAATGTACACTATTAAAGATTATAACCTAACTAGAGGCCCAGTGCACAAAATTTGTGCACTTGGGCGGGGGGGATCCCTCACCACGGCCTGTGCCCTCTTGCTGTCTGGGAGCCGTCAGTCAGACATCCTTAGCGCTGCCATGGAGGCAGGAGAGCTCCCACCACCACCGCTGCGCTTGCGAGCCGTGATCCCGGCTTCTGGCTGAGCAACACGCCCCCTGTGGGAGCACACTGACCACCAGGGGCAGCTCCCACATTGAGCATCTGCCCCCTGGTGGCCAGTGCGCATCATAGCAACCGGTCGTTCCACCATTTGGGCGATTTGCATATTAGCCTTTTATTATATAGGATCATTTTCATTTCTATTTCTTATCTTCCAGGGGTAAGAAAATACTGGTTTCAAGTTCTGATGTGTATTATCTAAAAGACTGTTAGTACAGTTTCCATATAAGTATTTTGCTAAATTTCAGATGCTAGCTAAATATATTTGTTTCTTGACATCTAGAAATCAGCCAACAATGAGTTAGTTCCATCTGCTATAGGCTTGTGCTGCATAATGAATGTCATTCAGTGACAGCTTAATTCTGTTGTGCTGATTATCTCAAACCTGAATTTTATGGCAATGCAGACTTGCTCTCTCGTTTACCTTTTTATGCCTGATAGAATGTATAATTACAATTGGGATTAGCCTAATCTATTCTCTGCCTAATGAGCTGAACTAATATTAAACCCAAAATGGATAGGAATTCAGCATATTTTAACTCTTCCTCACTCTGTCACAGTTTTATTTTTACAGCTTCACTTAGCTTGATCCATTACCATCCTCCCTTTCATTCTGGCACACAACCTAAATTAATTCATTTTACAATCTCACAAGTTGAAGTCAATGGTATTTGACCTGAAGATAAAAAATGTTATGATTATTAAGCCACAAGAAAGCAAGTGGTAATTTTAATTTCAGTATTTGCATAATAATGCACATGTAGCAAGACCATTTTGATAATGATTTATCTTTGGATGAAATAGTTTCTCTAAAGGAGAATGAATAAAAAAGTCTGAAATGGTTGAAACAGATTAGCTTAATGTTGATATTAAAACTCATAACATATTACTGTATAAATTCCACAGTAAAAGTCACATAATAATGTACTTCTGTTAAGAGAAATGACTTCTTTTTGTTCTGTTGCACCCATCTCTTACAAAATATGATTCTAATAAAAAGGAAATCAGAAATTGCTCACTTATAGAAAGCATTAGAGTTCTGGAAGTGAACCAAAGAATGTCTATTTAATGAACATATATATATATATATACTATGTAAAGTGATTATCTAATTATGACACAAAGGACACTAATACATGTAGTGTTTGTTTCCAGTCTCAAATAAGTTTGGTCTACTGTTCAGATAAGATAATAAAACATACAGAAAATTCAAGATAATATAATGGAAGATGCAGGGGACTAAAACAGACAAAATAAGGGAAAACAAACAATAAATAAATAATCAATACACTAGATGAGAGTTTTAAAAAGTTAACTACATAGAAATAAATATTAGTCACTGTAGTTTCACTTCAGGTAATAGTTGAGTAGGTTCTTTCAGAATCACCTTCCTGCAGAAAACCATTGTAAAGTTGGATGAAAAAATTATTTAAAGGAACTGAAGTATGGTCCAAATTACATAAAACCTGGAGGAAAGGAAAGCACTTTGAGTAAAATTTCTGGGTAATAAGGCTTCTTTCCTGAAGACACCCCAATTTTTGTGAGGCTGCTCAAACTAAAGGAGAACATTGCAGTGTTACTGGCTGTAGGAGTCGGAAGTCAGAGTTTGGGTTTGCCAGAATAGCTGAAAAGTGATGGGGAAATCTGAAATTAGGGAGCCATAAAAAGGGGAGTTCTCAAATATACATGTAAATTCTGCCTGAATGTGTTATGAGTTGGGGAGCATACAACATCTGAAAGGCAGAAAGAACTGAACCATTTCAGCTACTGCCCATCATGGAGGTAGGGGTGGAGGGGTATGATATGCGTACATATAGAGTTGGGATTCAAACAATTCAAGTTACTTCCAGCTGGAACAAGAATAACAGAAATATATCAGAATCCAGAAATCTCTACATCTCAGTGTGTATTATATAAAATCTTACTAATTATGTGTGGAAAGAGAGACATTTGACTCAAGAAAAAGCCCTAAATGCACTGAAAAAACCTAGAACTAACATTATAATTAATTAGGAAATACTGGATGATTTCCCCTAAGATTGAGAAGAAGGCTGAGTCTGCTCTCCATTCAATTTGTACTGAAGTTACTAGTTAGTAGAGGTGGGAGGGGAAAGAAATAGAAAACATCAAGACTAGAAGAGGAGTAAAACTGTGTTTATTTACAGATTACATGATTATTTATGTAGAAAACCCTAAGGAATCCATTTAAAAACTACTACAAAAATAAGTGATTTGCCTCATCAGTGTGGCTCAGTGGTTGAGCATAGACCTATGAACCAGAAGGTCACAGTTCAATTCCTGGTCAGGGCACATGCCCGGGTTGTGGTTTGTGGGCTCCATCCCCAGTAGGGGGCATGCAGAAGGCAGCTGATCGATGTTTCTCTCTTATCAGTGTTTCTATCTCTCCCTCTCCCTTCCTCTCTGATATCAATAAAAATATATTTTTTAAAAAGAAAATAAGTGATTTTAACAGTCTCAGGTTATAGGATTAATATACAAATAAACTAGCAGTAAAAAAATGAAAAAACAATACACTTATAATAACATCAAAATACTTAAAATAGTGATAAATGTTTCTGAAAGGACAGTCAAGATTTCAACCATGAAAACATAAAATGTTGAGGAGAAAAATTAATTAAGACTTGAGAAAGTGAAGAGAGATATCATGTGCATGGGATTGGAAAAGTTAATATCGTCGAGTTGTCAAGTCTCTCCAAATTGAAATATAGATTAAATTTAATCTAAATGATAATCTCAGCATGATTGAAATGTTGAATCTGAAATGGATGTGAAGATCTAGTGTACTTAAAATAAGCTTAGAAAAGTATACATTGGAGGGTTTATACTACCTGACTTAAAGACTCAATATAAAGTTACAGTAATCATTGCATAATGATAGACAATAGTTCAATGCAATAGAACAGGGAATGAAGAAATAGACCCTCACTTATACAGATAATTGATATTTGACCAAGGCATGTACATGTGTATGGGTGCATGTACACACACACACACACACACGCACGCACACACACACACACACACACATCAGTAGGAAAAATAAGGTATTTCCCACAAATGGTACTGGAAAAACTAGGATATGAAAAATAAATAAACCTTAATCCTTACCTCACAACCTCCACAAAAAACAATAAAATGGATCACAGACCTAACTGTAAAAATACTAAACATATAAAACTTCATGAAGAAAAGATAAGAGAATATCTTCACTAACTGGGAGTTAGCAAAGCTTTCTTAGCCAAGACACAGAAAAAAAATAACTGTAATAAATTAATAAATTAAAATTCAGATTTCATCAAAATTGAAACTTTTACTCATAAAAATATACAAGAAAATTAATCGGTAAACTGCAGACATGGAGAAATTATTTGTAAATTACAAGTGTGACAAAGTATTGGTGTCCAGAATATAGAAAGAATTTCCTAAACTCAACAATAAAGATAAAACACTGAATAAAAATAGGCAAAAATATTGAACAGGTGCATCACAATGAGATATACATAAATAATGGAGAAAATGGAAAAGACTGACATCTCCAAATATTGGAGAGGCTGTGGAACAAATGAAGAAAATCAAATGCAATGCTTTTTGGTTTGTAAAATAATACGACCATTTAAAAAACTATGTGGCAGCTGTAACCGGTGTGGTTCAGTGGATAGAGCGTCGGCCTGCGGACTGAAAGGTCCCAGGTTCGATTCCGGTCAAGGGCATGTACCTTGGTTGCGGGCACATCCCCAGTAGGGGGTGTGCAGGAGGCAGCTGATCGATGTTTCTCACTCATTGATGTTTCTAACTATCCCTCTCCCTCTCTGTAAAAAATCAATAAAATATATTTTAAAAAATAAAAATAAATAAAAAACTATGTGGTAGTTCCTAATAAAGTTAATTGTGAATGTGTACTATGATGGAGTAATTAAAATTTTAAGTATTTCCCAAAAAGAAATCTTTAAAAATGACCACTAAAAGATTTGTACAAATATTTTCTTATAATAGCCCCAAACTGGATGCAAGGCAAATGTCCATCACAGAGGAATGGATAAACAAATGACGGGGTTTCATTCCATAATAATGAAAAGGAATGAATTGATACACTCAACATCATGGATGTTACAATGAGCAAAAGAATCTGGACACAAAAAGTTATACACTATATGATTTTACTTATATGAGATTCTAGAACAGAAAAAAAACTAATTCATTGGGAAAAATCAGAAAGTGGGTGTTAGGGTTCTGGGGAGTTGACAGGGAACAGGCATGAGGAAAATTTATGGGATGATAGAAATATACATCTTGATAGAGGTGTGAGTTTTGCGAGTGTATGTTTTTGTCAAATTTATCAAATCTCACAGTTATGATCTGCATTTCAGGATATGAAAATTTCAACACACACAAAGAATGATAAAAATATTGAACTGAATTTGAGAATCAACATTTTCACAGCGGTGTGGTTTAACAATTCTGAAACTATTTTACATGTATCTAGGCTTAAGAAAATGGGTTAATATATTGAAGATACTGGGAGCCTGTGTAGTTTTCCACAGAGGTCGTGCTAATGTACACTCACCGTAACAGTATATGATAGTTCCTATTGTTCAACATCCTCATCAGGATAGATATTTCCTTCCTTTTTATTTTGGAAGCAAGCTGAATGTTAGTCCCTACCACACATTTGGTCTGGAGACTTTGTGTAGGACACAACTTGCATACAGCATAGAGCTTAGAATACATCTCTGGAATGTGTCAGCATATAAGCGATAACTAGAAAAATCAATACATTTGAATGAGAAAGAGCTATCAATAGAATAGAAGGACAAACAGGGAGAGCAACCGCATGGAGACTAAGTTAAAACAGAGTGTAGGGAAGAGCTGACCAACAGCACTGAAGCTGGGAAACGTCTCATAAATTAACAATAAAAAAGTGTGATCTGGTGTTTAGAAAGCCATTCATTTCATTAGTGAGATGAGAGTAATGGATTCAGGGTAAATGTGTGGAGAGATGGAAAGTGTGTTTGGTATAAGTCAGTTCTTCTGAATCGAGGAAATAATGAGATGTCTGAATAGAAACTTGCATATGAAGTGAAGGACAGATTTAGACTATAATTGAGAGAGAGATTTGGCATCAGAGGATTTTTTAAAGGATGTATTCAGTTATTTATATGAAGACAAAGAGCCAAAAAGTGATAGAGATTTTAAAATAGTTAAATAAAATTTTAAAATTTTCTATAGACAATTAGAGAATATAGGATCTAGATGACAGTTCAGGGGTAAGAGTAAGAAGGCCCAAAGTAAAATTATGATGACCACGATTTGTTTAGTACTCAGTATGTTCCCGGCACTATTATAACCATGTTACTTATAGTTCTTAAAATCATTTTATGAAAAAATACTGTTGTCCTCATTATATTGGTGAGGATACCAAAACAGAGTCATACAGGTAGATCTTCTCAACTCAAGATCCTTAATTTTCTCATATCTGCAAAGTCTCTTTTGCATATAAGGAAACATTCAATAAGGGGCATCTCTTTGTTTATTTTTAAAAATTATCTTGCCGGCCCTAGCCAGTTTGGCTCAGTGGATAGAGTGTAAGCCTGTGGTCAGCCTGTTGTCAAAGGGTCCTGGGTTTGATTCTGGTCAAGGGCACATATGTCAGTTGGGTTGCAGGCTCCTCCCCGGCTCGGGCCCTGATCAGGGCGTGTGCAGGAAGCAACCAATTGATGTGTTTCTCTCACATTGATGTTTCTCTCTGTCTTTCCCTCTCTCTTCTACTCTCTCTAAAAATTAATGGAAAAATATCCTCGGGGGAGGATTAACAAAAATTATCTTGTCAAATCATTCACATTTACTCAACTACAGGAAATTGAATCAGCTTATCCAGTTCTAGAAAGAATTTTGCTGTGATTTTCAGTTTTACTATTTTAAATCTAATGGTTACTTTGAGAAAACCTGGCATCCTTATATTTCATTTTCCAGCAATGAAATAATAGCTTTCCACTTTTAAGGTCTTCCTTTAGGTTTTTCAGTAATCTTTCATTGCTTTCTCCATAAAGATCGTGCATTTATATTGTAATATATATATGTAACTTTTAAATACATTTTTGCCATAACTTTGTTTTTGTAAAATTTACCTTTATTGTTGAAAGTATTATATATGTCCGCCCTTTTTTTCCCATTGACCCCCTCC
>NW_005871068.1:4591529-4595568 GCF_000147115.1 Myotis lucifugus
CAACGTCACTGAGACTAGAAGAGAGTGGTGGGAAGGCCTGTGAGTGTGGCCTGGCAGCAGACAGGGTCCTGAGGAGGGAACAGGCCCTGTTCCGGAGCACCCCCCTCCATCCCTGAAGGTCTCCCCAGGAGGCTGGTGGAGAGGGGGCCCCCGGGGTGGGACCTGGGGGCTGTGTAGGGGGGCGGGGGCGGGAGCAGGAGGAGAGGGAACTCCAGGGCAGTTTCTCCAATGATCCTGGCGCTGAGGGGGTGGGAGGGAGCGGTCTCCACACCTGGATGCCCAGCGGCTGGAGGACGCATTCTCCTCTCTCAGGGCTGAGGGAATGGGGAGAAAGAGCTGGCTGGAGCAGCCCCAGGAGACACGGGCTTGTGCAGACACCGGACTTCAGGATAAGAATAGCTGGCACCAGCGCCTGGCTCCTGCCTGGGTTTTTCCATAGGGCGGGCTCTGCATCGTGGTTCAGGCCAGAGCCCGTGGTGAGGCTCGGGCCCCTGCCTGCCCTGAGCTGGTGGAAAGGTTCCAGTGCAGCCTCCAGGAGGGACGGGCGCCCTGCTGTGAGCAAGGCAGACCTGTGTTCTATAGGTTCTTGCCACTGGCCTGCTTTTAAGGTCAACAAGGACTCAGGGAACCTGAGAACCCCACTTGATTTGTGGATGAAGGGGAGACTTCCTCCTCTTCTCCCTCAGCACCACTCTTAACCCTCTAGGCACGTTGGTCCAGGGCTCAGCCTCGAGGACCCTGCCCTCCCACAGAGGCAGAACTAACAGCCCCCTTCTCCTGCCATCCCCAGAGGCCTCCTGTCTCACACAGCCCCTTCCTGCTCCCTCCTTGGCCCCCAGCCGCCAGCTCCCAGGGTTGCCCTTATCTCCATAGAGCACTGGGTGGGTTTGGCAAGTGCTGGCTCTGCCAATTCTTACCCAAGGCCTTGGTAAGTGACTTCATGTCACTGCCTGGCTTTCCTTGTCTATAATATGGGGCTTCTCTTGCTCACCTTGGTTAATCTCTTCCCACCCCACCCCCTTCCCTCTGAAATTCGCTTCTATGTCTCTGGATCAATGTCTCTGGATCAATTAATTTTGTTCATTAGATTCCATATATAAGGGAGATCATGTGTTACTTGTTTTTCTCTGACTGGCTTATTTCTCTTAGCACAATACTCTCCAGGTCCCTCCATGCTGTCTCAAAGGGTAAGAGATCCTTCTTTTTTATAACTGCATAGTATTCCATGGTGTACATGTACCACAGCTTTTTTATCCACTCATCTACTGATGGGCACTTGGGCTGTTTCCAGATCTTAGCCATTAACTTCTTAAAATGATGTTTACTGGTCTATAAGAAACTGTTAGTTTTGTTAGTTCTTCATTTATACAGCAAACTTAATCCACTGACAATAAATACAAGTTTGTCAATTAATTTTTTTGTATTTTACTCAGGATTCAAACACTATCTGCAAATTATAAATACCCATACCTCTTTTTTTTAGAATTATTAAAATAACCTATTTTTATCCCATCTTGTAGTCATAAGCACCAGCAATTGGATGGAGAATAATACATGAGATATGCTTACCATTTTCATGACTTAAACAAAAATACACCTTACATGTCACTATGATTCATGACATTCAGGACAATCTTCTGGTTTTTATCCCTTACCATGTTGTGAAACAGCAGGGTGCATGGACAGTACCAAGAGGAAAAGGCTATGTAAGTCTTTTAGTTTTCTTCCCAACTGTTGTTTTTCCTCTTCTTGACAAAATCCCAGTGTTTTGTTTATTTGTTTGTTTGAGTTTGTATTTTAAAGGAACAGTCACAGCTATGTTTTTAGGGAAAGTGGGACCAGCTTCCTACCCTATGATTTATTGCAGTGAATAGATTATTGTAGTCCCTTTGCTTTCATTACTTATGATTTAGATTTACGTTTACAACCCAATTCTGACATATGGAATCAGCTGAGTGGATTTAGGGATGTTTTGCCAGTCTTTTTTTTTTCATGTTGTGTTAACCAGTGTCTACTTACAAAAAGCACAAACCTCTTAAAGTTTTGTTGTTCTCCAAAGGCTTCAAATATCAGCTTATGGTTTTTTATCCAAATTTATACTTATCCTCAGTAGAAGGTTTAATCTGGTACAAATTACTCAGTTATCTCTGGACACCCATGTTTGTGCATAAAAATGTAATACCTCTATACACTAAAAACCAAAAGCCTCTTTTATTTTAGTTTTAATATTTAACTATAATTTATATAATTTCATTTGTTTTAAAAGCAAACACATAATTTATAAACAATGTGACAAATTATACCCTTGAAACAAAAAATGTTAAGTTGAAAAATATAGTAACACCTGTAGAAAATGTGTTAAAGTTGATACAATTGCAATCCCTCAAACAATAAAATTATTATGCCTAATGAGAAAACACAATTCAAGTTTATTAGCTAATTATAGGAATAAAAAATAAATGCATTACCTTTATAAATGTATGGACTATCTATATATATAAAAGCCTAAGCAACCGACCCCACCGGCTGACCGGCCAACTGGCCGACCAGCTGGTAGCTATGACATGCACTGACCACCAGGGGGAAGACGTTCAATGCAGGAGCTGCCAAGTGACAGCAACTTTGCAGAGTGCTCTCTTGCACTCCGGGATCCCTCGAGGGATATAGGATGGCCAGTTTAGGCCCGATCCCTGCAGGCCAGGCCGAGGGACCCCACCAGTGCACAGGCACCGGACCTCTAGTGAGATTATAAGAAAGAATAATATCATGGGCTAGTATAAGTAAGAATCACAATATTCCCTTTATTGTTTTTTTTTTGTGTGTGTGTGTGTGTGTGTGTGTGTGTGTGTGTGTGTGTGTTTAAATATATTTTCATTGATTTTTTTACAGAGAGGAAGGGGGAGGGATAGTGAGTTAGAAACATCGGTGAGAGAGAAACATTGATCAGCTGCCTCCTGCACACCCCTTACTGGGGATGTACCTGCAACTATGGTACATGCCCTTGACCGGAATCGAACCTGGGACCCTTCAGTCTGTAGGCCAACACTCTATCCATTGAGCCAAACTGGTTAAGGCTCCCTTTATTGTTAATGGCTGGAGCTACATATGCATCAAGGGCTTTAATTAAATTAACTACCTTTTGATAAAATTGTTTCACTCCCTAGATTTGGTCCTAAATAAATACTAGGAGTTGCAGGCCATGTCCCTACACACAAACACACACTTAAATATACTTCAACAGGAAAACAGTCCAATATGGATAGATTGAGATGACAGAATATGAATTGGATATTACAATATTTATAATATATGTATTTCTCATTTTTTTCCTTTATGAGATCTTTGACCTTGAGCCAGTTATTTAACCTCTCTTTCTCAATTTCCATATATGTATAATGGGAATATTGACATATACCTCAGAGATTTGTTGTACAGATTGCAAATACTTATAACAATTCTTGTCACAGGATAGGATCCCTAAAAGAGTTATCTAGTATTTATTCTCATATACTGAATTAGCACAAGTACTTGGTGGGTGGAGGCAGTTAAAAATTCCTTTTTTATCTTTAATTTCTTTATTGGTTAAGGTATTACAAATGTGTCCTCATCCCCCCCATTAACCCCCAACCTCCCCCCCACCATTCATGCTCTCATCCCCCTGTTGTCTGTGTCCATTGGTTAGGCTTATATGCATGCATACAAGTCCTTTGGTTGATCTCTTCCCCTTACCCCCACCCTCTCCTACCTTCCCTCTGGGGATTGACAGTCTGATGCTGTTTCTCTGTCTCTGGATCCTTATACTAAAAAAACACTTTAATTCTTAGAAACTTTGAATGCTAAAGAGAGTGTATACCAACAAACCTAAGGGATCTAACTAACCTATAGTATAGACCCAGTTTTTTCCTCAAACTTTATTGAGCATATGAATCACCTGGGGGATCTTGCTAAACTACAGAGTATGAATCACTAGCTCTGGTTTTCGAACTTGCGTTTCTAAAAACTCTGATAATCAAAATTCACTGTTCATGTAACAGTTTGA
>NW_005871068.1:4596128-4657803 GCF_000147115.1 Myotis lucifugus
ATGGATAGCAAACATGATATTTAAATTAAACTCTTAATAGCTAATGGAGTCTTCTTCTCAGAAGCTTTGATTACTTAGTTTGAAATAGGTTGAAAGAAGCACTAAATGGACTTTGATATTCTACATCTACGAGTTCTGAATTATTGTCTTTTAGACCCTTATTCAGCAGTGAGGGGAAACATAATTGGCAGAACATGACTGTCTCATCCTAGGGGTTATTACTTTTACCTCTTTATGCTCTCAGTGTGTGTGTGTGTGTGTGTGTGTGTGTGTGTGTGTGTGTGTGTAAAAGAGAGAGAGAGAGAGAGAGAGATCTGAAACTTAGTTTTCAAAAAAATCTCAATTTACTCCAAAATGAAGGAAGAAAATTTGGTTCATGTTACTTACCATCTTTCCCCTGTTCCCACTTCTCAGTTTGAATAGCGATATTATTTAATTTACATAATTGGTTACTATTATAATTTTGTTTCTTTTTCTTCAATGTCCTACCAGGTATATGTTTTACATATATTGACAAATACATCCTAGTATTAATGTTTACAAAAGTTATAATGATAACTAACTCCTCTGATGCTTGCTATTTTTCACTTAACAATATATGGTGGAGGTCATTTTATATATATACTAGTAGGTAAAGAACCTCCTCTATCATTTTTTCAGTATTCAATTGTATGGACAGGAATACTATTGTTTATTAACCAGATCCTTATGATGCACAGTTTTTTCCCAATGTTTTGCTATTATGAAAAGAAGTAGCAATGATTAAATAAGTATTTAGTCCTGACTCCTCATCTTTTTGAACCCAGATTAGATATTGAAACACTCCTGTCACAGCCTGCAGTCTCAGTTCCTGTTCTTGCTGAGGTTTCATACCTGAGTAGACTCCTTCAGTCTTCTTGGCTCTTTCTGAGATCAAAAACTCAGGTGCTGGCCCAGCCAGCATGGCTCAGTGGTTGAGCGTTGACCTGTGAACAAGGAGGTCACAGTTCGACTCCTGTTCAGGGCACATGCCTGGGTTGCACACTCAGTCCCTGGTTCGGGATGTGCAGGAGGCAACTGATGGATGATTCTCTCTCATCATTGATCTCGCTCTCTTTCCCTCTCCCTTCCTCTCTGAAATCAATAAAAACATGTTTTTTTAAAACGGAGCTCAGATGCTGTGCACTTTCTCTTATGCCTGAACTCTACTGCATTTGGCATGCCTTTCATTGATCTTATGGATTAGGTTTCTTTTTCTTGAATTTATTGGGGGTGACACTGGTTAATGTTGCTTGATTTATTGATGACAGCCATTCTGACAGGTATGAGATGATACCTCATATGATCATATCAATAGATGCAGAAAAGCATTTTATAAAATCCAGCACCCATTTAAGATAAAAACTCTCAGCAGAGTGGGAATAGAGGGAATATAACTCAACATAATAAAGGACAAACCCACAACCAACATGATACTAAATGAGCAAAAACTACAATCATTTCCCTTAAGATCAGAAACAAGACAGGGATGTCTGCTTTCACCACTCTTATTCCACACTAGTAGCCTTGTGCACGAATCCATGCACCAGTAGGTCACTGCCGCCCTCTTGTAGCTCCCCCCACCCCACCCATAGCTTGTTGCCCTGCCCTCTCCTATAGCTCTCTGCCTCCCACTTGCTTGCTGCCTTGACCCCTCCTGTAGCTCCCCCTGCCCCCCCTCTTAGCTTGCTGCCCTGCCCCGTCCTATTAGCTCTCTGCTGCCCGCTTGTAGCCAGGAGGTCGCTGCCACCTTCCTGTAGCTCTCCGCCTGCTGCCCCACCCTCCTGTAGCTCCCTCCGTCCCCTTCCCCCTCCACCCATCATAGCTTGCTGCCCTGCCCCCTCCTGTAGCTCTCTGAAGCCCACTTGTACCTCAATGGCCCAACTGCCTGCTGATCCGTGGTCATGACACACTTGGTCATTATGCCTCAGGGCATAACAGCTAATTAGCATATTCCTCTCTTATTATATAGGATAGTATAGAAGTCCTAGCCACAGCAATCAGACAAGTAAAACATATAAAGCATCCATATTGGAAAGGAAGAAATGAAACTGTCATTATTTGCAGATGACATAATACTATATGTAGAGAACCCTCAAGATTCCACACAAAAAAACTATTAGAACTGATAAATGAATTCAATAAAGTAGCAAGATACAAACTAAATATCCAGAAATCAGTTGCATTTTTATACATCCATAATGAGCTATCAGAAAGGAAAACTACAAAAACAATCCCATTCATGATTGCTTCAAAAACAATAAAATACCTAGGAATAAATTTAACCATGAATGTAAAAGACCTATAATCAGAATATTATAACACACTGAAGAAAGAAATTGAAGAAGATACAAATAAGTGGAAGAATATACCAGGTTCATAGATAGGGAGAATTGAAATGTCCATAGTATTCAAAGCAATCTATAGATGCAATGCAATTCCTGTCAAGATACCAATGGTGTATTTCACAGAACTAGAACAAATATTCCAAAAATTTATATAGAACTACAAAAATTTTATATAGAACTACAAAAGACCCCGAATAGCAACAGCAATCTCAAGAAAGAAGAACAAAGTTGGAGGAATCACACTACCTGATATCAAACCATTATACAAAACCATAGTAATCAAAACAGCATGGTACTGATATAAAAACAAACATATAGATCAATGGAACAGAATAGAGAGCCTAGAAATAAACCCATTTCTTTATAGTCAATTAATATTTGACAAATGAGGCAAAAACATACAATGGGCTAAAGATAGACTATTTGCCCAGCCAGCATGGCTCAGTAGTTGATCATTGACCTATAAACCAGGAGGTCACGGTTCAATTCCTGGTCAGGGCACATGCCCAGGTTGTAGACTCCATCCCAGGTGTGAGGTGTGCAGAAGGCAGCCGGTCAATTATTCTCTCTAATCATTGATTTTTTTTTTTCTCTCTCTCTCCCTTCCTCTCTGAAATCAATAAAAATATACTTTTAAAAGATTTCAGTAAATGGTGTTGGAAATATTAGACAGATACATGCAAAAAAGAAAAAAAGAAAAAGAAAAGAAACTCTACCACCTTCTTACACCATACACAAGAATAAACTCAAAATGGATTAAAGACTTAAATGTGAGACTTGAAACCATAACAGACTGTCAAACTACAGCAGGAAGCCCGAGGAGGTTTGGTGGGGGCGGGGGGCAGTAAGAGATCAATCGAAGGACTTGTATCCATGCATATAAGCTTTACCAATGGACACAAGACACTGGGGGGTGGGGGAGGCCGGAGGAATATCAAGGGGTAAAAAAGGAGACATACGTAATACTCTTTGTAATACTTTAAGCAATAAAACAAAATTTTAAAAAAATGAAAAAAATAAAATAAATTGTCCAAGTGACTGAATTGGGAAAAAAACCAAACTTAGTAAAATCTCTGACATTTCTCTTAGCAATATTTTTCTGATATATCTCCTCAGGGGAAGGAAACAAAAGAAAAAATAGACAAATGTGACTATATCAAACTTAAAAGGTTCTGCACAGCAAAATAAGGTGTCAAAAAAATAAAGACAACCCATTGCATGGCAGAACATATTTGCCACTACATCTGACGAGGGGTTAATATCCAAAATTATAAAGAACTTATAAAACTCAACACGAAAAGTCAAACAATCCAATTAAAACATGGGCAAAGGACATGAATAAACACTTCTCCAAAGAGGACATACAGATGCCATTAGGCATATGAAAAGATTCTCAACGACACTGACCATCAAAGAAGTGGAAATGGATAAGGGTTTAATGAGCTCATAGATCTGAAAAAAAATAAAAAAATAAAAATTGAGTTTGCATTTTTGTCTCTAATTTCCTTTTTTTCTCTTAAATAATGACAGAGGATAGAAAGAAGGAATCCTAGTTTTATACCACCACTTTCGAAGCAAATTTTCAGATCTCTATGATTTTCAATGATATACAAAATCTCATTTGCTTGTTACATGTGTTTCAGACAATAAGTGTAGCTGTTTCTTTAGCAAGTGGAGGAAACAATTGTCCCTTTAAAATCTCTATTTCTCCCATCCCCATTTCTATCTTTAATAAAGAACATTTAATTAGTTACGGGGCAATATAAATATAATTGATATATCCCTGGATATTTGAAAAATAATTGAATAAGTAAGAACATATTTAGGATGGAGGTGGAGAATGGGACAGGTAGGTCTGTTTTGTTTTTCTCTGAGTATAGGAGTGAGTTAAGGAAGGAAGGAAGAAGGCAAGAAGTGAGGGAAGAGAGAAGAAACTTAGATAAGTTAATGTCATAGGTAACCTCCTTTCTGTGGCCCCGATTGCTGCCACATCCCTTCAGTGATTCCCAAGGGAACTGTGGAACTTGAGATTGGCAACTGCCTCTTCTAGGCAGCTATCTGAGCAGCGGCTGCAGTCCTACCCTGCATGGCCTTTGCCAGAGTTCTGCCTCCTCAAACCTGTCCTCTTTGGCTACAAGCTGTTCAGTTTCCTACATCCTTGGGAAGTGGTGACAAGTTCACATCAGTTACAGTGGTACCAAAATGACCTTTGCAAGGCTCGTGGGTCTAGTTCCAGCTGCCATGTTTCTCATCAACTTTCAGTTACAGCTTTCCAACATCAGATTTTAAAGATACATGAAATGTCCTTTATGATACCTAATCTTTCTTTTAACAATTGAGCACTCATCATGTACAAGGAACTGAGTCAGATGTTCAAAAGGAAAAAAATATCAGGGCAGGCACATGTTCTGCCTTTGCCACCAGGACGGAGAAGGTTCTTTGAGGCGTTGCAGGAAAGAATTCAGGGACACACTCACAGGATCAGTTCAAGCGGCAGTGGCAAGATTTATTAAAACTAAAGGGAGAGATTGAGAGTGGGCAGGCTTAAAGAGCAGCTGCACCGATCCCTTGGGGTTATGCTCTTTTATTCTCTTAGGCTGTGAAAAGAGCAAGTTTATTTTGAACTATCCAATCCCTGAAAAGAGCAGGGTTACTTTTACACTGTCCAATCCTATACTCTGATTTCTTTTGGGGGTGTCCTACCACTTTGGCTCCTACCCACAATTCTCTAGGTTTGCCCACAAGGGAGATCAAAACCACAATGCTAATTTATTATAATCAGGGTGTAAATGAGGAGAGGTCACTTTGAGATGACTTGTATAGGGGTCTGCACATGTGCTGATAATGCAGATAACAGGAATTTCTCTTTGCTCCTCTTCCCCAACCCTTCCCCATTTCAGAATGTCTGTGATTTTCCCCCAGGCCTATTAAGCTGGTAGAATGTCAGTTACTCCATGAGCTAACCCCAAGGCTATTTACCTGCTTAGTCAGATGTTTTGTTCCCTTTGCTCCCTCTTTCCTTGTTAATATCTAAGTAGTTGCCTACTACTGTAACACCTTCAAGAAAGCTGTTGTTTAATTTTATTTAATCGGTCTAATTGTGCCTCATTAAAGGTTAAAAACACACTGTGATTGAAATTCCACTGTAATTGCCTAATTAGGCAAATTGGTGCATGATGATACTTACCACTTGATACCCCACCAAAAAATCTTTATATTATTGAGCCCATGATTATTGTTATAGTAAGAACAAACAAAACAGCCAATAAATCACCACTTTACCTTCACATTCTGGGCTAAGCTTTCATATAATATCCCTTACAACTTAACCACTGCAAATAAGTCTATCACTTAAATTTAATGAGTAGTACCTATTGTTACCATAGGTAGCTAGATATTAATAAAAGAGAAGGGAGCAAAACTGAGTAAGCTTAATGAAGTCGGAAGCTACAGCTTCACACACTCCAGAGGACCACCCTCCAGACCTAATCCCCCAAACTGGCAGGAAAGATCATTACTGGTCATTAGACTGGATTGCCAGGGGGAGAGATAAAACAACAAAGGGGGAATTCCTTTGCTGAGTTCCTGCCCAGTAGGATCCAAGATAGCAAGCATAAAGGTCAAGTGTCTAACCTGGGGACAAGATGGGATTGGTTAGGGGGAGGTCCCAGCACAAGCCCGTGAAGGATTGGGAAAGAGATTGGTGAGTTTGAAAGCCAAAGGTAATGTAATCAAAGTTTAACAAAGGCCTCTCGCTGGTAACAGGCTTTGCTCCTTCAGGCACTCATCCACACGCACATTTTCTCTGCATAGCAGCCATGGGCCCAAGCTTGGGCTCTTGTGTGGGCCAGCGGCCATGTGGGCCCAAACTTGGGTTTGGATACAGAAACACAGCACTGGCTGGAGTGCAGCCCAGAACAGCGACTAAGCTAGTCAGATGGGGACAGAGGCTAAACTTTGGCATGGACTGAACCAATGGCACAGAAATTCTGGACCCTGACTCTACTTCTGGGCTTGATGAAGACAAGGCTGGCCTTTTTCCACAGTGGGAAAGACTGAGATGAGACACTGGGAACTTGGGGACAATCTTTTAATTCTATTCCAATAAATTTTACCACTACATCTCAACCTCTCATATGGGGGTCCCCAAAATGCTTTTCTTGTGACTCCATGGAAGGACCCCATCTCCACCGGCAACACTATCATTCAGTGTGCAATTTGAAAATGTATTCAAATATTTTACATTTATTCTATAGAACAGGGCACATATCTAGCACACTAAGTCTGCACTGGTTTAAATTGTTAAATATTTTTAGAGGTAATGAAGTTAAAATCTCACCATTATTGAACTGTAATGTTTGTGAAAATGTGACAAAAATATTAAAAATATGTTTTCACTTTTGCCCAGAAATTCCAAATTTAGCTGTGTATCCTAAGGGATTATTAGCTAAAATTTTAAAAGATACAAGTAAAATATCATTTTTGCATTATTTCTAAAAGTAATGAAACTGGACAGTCTATCGATCAAAGAACTGATTAATAAATTAGGAAAAATACAATGACCACCTTATGATTATGTTCTAAAATAATATTTTATATACATTATATATAAAATTTTAAGTAAAACTGTAATGTTGGAAATTACTATCTATATCATGAACCCATTTCTACTTAAATATTATATATAGATATCAATAATAATTCATTAAAAATTGAAAGATAGCCTGGCCAGCATGACTTAGTGGTTGAGTGTTGACTTACAAAGCAGGAGGTCACAGTTTGACTCCCAGTCATATGCCCAGGTTGTGGCTTGACCCCTGGTAGGGGGCATAGAGGTGGCAGCCAATCAGTGATTCTCTCTCATCATTCATGTTTCTATCTCTCCTTCTCCCTTCCTCTCTGAAATCAATAAAAACATATTATTTTTAAAAAATTGAAAGATATATACCAAAATACTTACTGTTTTGGTTTATCTGCAATTCCATAATGATTACGTGTTACTTCCAAAAAATATAAAGCAAGGTGTGCTCAATAGTGTTGAATGTTGACAGATTCACAAAAATAAATATCTTTAAAATATCACAGATTTTGGAAATGAGAATGTTTTGGGTGACATTAGGGGTCACACTGCCAGTTTTGGAGTAAAAAGAAGGGGTAGAAGCCAGATTCTGATGGGTTGAAAAATTAAATTGATAAGTGGAAATAGAAAAGTCTTTCAGGAAGTTTGTATGAGGGAAAAAAATGTTTATATGAAAGCTAGATAGGATCAAAGTTCAAGAAATATATTTAAGTTGCTAGAAACCTCAGCATGTTTGGTGACTATGGTAAAGAACACATAATGAGATTGAAGAGAACAGAGAATGGTGACCATCAATGTAATAAGATTCCAAGGAAGGAGGATATCAAAGCTACAGGTGGAATGAATGGCCTTGATCAGGGTGAGAGATACCTCATCCTCTGAGATTTTATTAAATACGTTATTGGGTCTGGGAGCAAAATGTTGAATAGGAGCAATTTTCTCAAGGGTATAAGTGCAAACTAGACTATCCCCAGAGAATTGGCTACCCATCAAGGGGCTACAAAAGAGCGGTGATTAGACATAGTCACTGAAGGAACTGGGATGGCAATAGGAGCAGAATGCAAACAAGCACATAGATGCTTGGGAAAGTTCTGAGGGCTGAGATGAAATTGGAAGTTTTGGATTTGTCATGGTGCTAACCTGAAGGTATACATTATGTTATTCAAAGCCACTTAACCGCTCACACGAAGGAAAGGAAAGGGTAAATTGTGATAGATCCAGCGTATGAGAGGACACAGGGTCAATCACAGGAATTACTATATATGCCTTCAGGAGGGAAATAGTTTTGGGTAAATAGCGCTGTGGCCCTCAGATTGAATGGCCTGAGTAGGATTAGGCTAGTAGTGGCAGGTGAAGGGGCCAAAATTCTGCCATCCTGAAGCTTTTTAGGATACTGATTTTAAGCTGTTTATTGGGAAACAAAAATCTCTCCCCTTTCCTGCCCAAGATACACAGACAGAGGAGCCTGCTTAGAAGGGAGGTCTTAGGACAGGGGTGGGCAAACTTTTTGACTCGAGGGCCACAGTGGGTTCTTAAACTTGGAGTGCGGGTGAATTTCCCGCCAAAATATAAGATGGCTCTGTCTTTTGGTTTTGTTCCATCCACCAAAAGGGTGGATTACAAACAAATATTTGGTAATACGCAGTTACAATCGGCCCGAGTTTACACGTTTCCCGCACTCCACCGCAAATCTATATGAACCGAGTTAAAGACGGCTCCCGCGGAGTACGCGCAATTCACGCGAGCCGACTTAACTCGTTTCCCGCACTCCAAGTGTTAAACTGGACCGGAGGGCCGAAACAAAAGCATGGATGGAGTGTTTGTGTGAACTAATATAAATTCAAAGTAAACATCATTACATAAAAGGGTACATCGCGAGGCACATGCGGCTCTTTGGCCCCTTGAGTGTGGCTCTTCCACAAAATACCACGTGCAGGCGCGCACGTACAGTGCGATTGAAACTGCGTGGCCCATGCGCAGAAGTCGGTTTTCGGAAAGGAGATAGACAAAACAAGTATACCAGATGAGTGTGGATGGGAGAGTTGGAAGGGGTCGACCTCAGCAAACGTACCTCAATCAGATTGAGGACGTTTTTAGCAAAGGCCAGCTTAGGAGTACCCTAATTAAGTTAATAACAATGTACCTACCTATATAGTTTAAGTTTAAAAAATTTGGCTCTCAAAAGAAATTTCAATCGTTGTACTGTTGATATTTGGCTCTGTTGACTAATGAGTTTGCCGACCACTGACCCATTCTCACTCTGAAATCGAATACACTATTCCTCTTTTATCTACTTTGTCCAAAATATCTTGTATACTGAATGTTGCCTCACTGTCTTTGGAATTTTCATGGATTTATTATGTCTAAGTGAATTTCCCAAGCATATCTATGTAACTACAATGTTCTCCTGTTAATCTGTCTCTGTTAATTTGGTTACTGACCCAATCAGAGGAATTTAGACGGTGGGAGGAAAAGTATTAATATTTTTTAATCCACACACAGGTTCCCAGGCCCCAAACTAAGATATTAGATGCATTGATTCCATAGGTATTTACCTGTTCTTAAATTTTACCAGAAAGTTGTTTTGAAGAAGAAATCTACCAACCAGAACTCAGGTCACCTGGGAAGTAAATGATAAAGTAATGAGGAAAATATCAGCTTAAAAGAAATATGATTTTTATGTGAGTGTGAATAATGTTCAAGAAACAGCTTGGAAATACACACTTCTGTTTTCTCAGAAGATTTGGAGGTATAAACAATGGGATAGGAAAATACAATCAGGGATTAAATTCCATTATATCGCTAAAACATTTAAAATGTGTAAATAAGTGTACCTGTTTGTGCACACACACATCATAGTATCCAAAAAGTGTTTTTACTAAATATTATGAATATTAGTTTCAGTTTAAATAAATGTATTGATTTTAAAAGTAGATTTCTTACTGTTAGTGTAGGTGTCTAGTTAATAATGAAAGGAACAAATGAAATTGGAAATTAAGGCTAACACACTAGGGAGCTAACTTGGACATTAAACATGATTCACTAGGAAGTTGCAGCTTTCACAGGCTACCCAGGAAACTACCACATCCTCTGCCCAAGGGACCGAATTCCCGAGCAATCCTCAAGCATACAGAAGGAATCAGCTTTCCAATCTCCAACCCAGTAGCAAGATTATCAAAGGAGAAATAAAACAGTAGGGGAAATCCTTTTGTTAGGTGCATGCACAGTAGAGGCCAAGATGGTGCAGGACGAGGTAAGCACATGTGTAGTAGAAACCAGATGAAAAGGCAACATTTGGAGGCATGTGCAGTAGGAGCCAAATGGTGACAAAAGGGGTGGAGTCTAGCCTGGGAAATCTGGGAAAAGGCTTAGCTTGGATAAGGGACACAAAAAACTCAGAAGATGCAGAAAGGGGATTGGTTAGGGGGAGGGCCCAGCACTAGCCTGCAAAAAGCCAGGAAAGAGATTGATTGGTTTGAAAGAAATCCTGCTGTTTCCCAAGCCCAAGGTCACTTAATCCAAGCTTAGCAAAGGTCCTTTCATTTTTCCCCCCTTTTTAAAAAATATATATTTAATTGTTTTTTTTACAGATAGGAAGGAAGAGGGATAGAGAGTTAGAAACATCGATCAGCTGCCTCCTGCACACTCCCAACTGGGGATGTGCCCGCAAACAAGATACATGCCCTTGACCAGAACCGAACCCGGGACCCTTCAGTCTGCAGGTTGACACTCTATCCACTGAGCCAAACCAGTCAGGGATCATTTTCCCCTTTTATTTGAGCCTGTTCTCTTTCCAGAGCAGCCATGCAGCTCCAAGTGAGGGTCCAAGCACAGCTGTAAGTGCAGGGACTGGGTGTGGCAGTGCAGAGCCAATCAAAGAACAGCCAGGAGCAGAGACTATGCTGGACTACCAGAGCCCAGGGTGACAGAGTTACAGTTCTGGATCCTGCCCTCCTGGTGGGCACTTATGCTCACCAGTCCCAGGACTTCTTCTGCTAAGCCACCTGGTCATGGATAAGACACTGGGCCCAGAGGGGCAGTCCTTTATTTTTGCTCCCAAAAATCTTGCCACTATACCTCATCCCCCTAAGCGAGGGTCCCTGAAATGCTTTCCTTGTGACTTTGTGGAAGAACCTTTTTTCCACCAGCAACATTACCACCACTGAATCATATGTTTTATGTATTATAAGTTATTTTTAAAATCAAGTAATATGAATTCTGAATTATCTGTCAGTAAACTTCATTTGTGAACAAAATAATATCCTATATAATAAAAGCCTAATATGCAAATCTGAACGGCGCAATGACCAGTGGAACAACCTAGTCGCTATGACACGCACTGACCACCAGGGAGCAAACGCTCAATGCAGGAGCTGCCCCGAGCCCACAGGCCCCAGGCCAGTCAAGGCAGGTGCCAGCAGGGGCCCCCTGATCACCCTGCCAGTCACCCCACAGAGGGAGGCGACTGGCGGTGGCAGAAGGTGGGGTCGGCTGGTGAGTGGGTGAAGGCGGGGGGCAGGGGGCGGGGCCAGTGCACAGGCAGTTCCAGGCCGGCCAAGGCGAGTGCCAGAGGGGGCCTCCCAATTGCCCTCCCAATCACCCCACAGATCAACCCTGATCACTGGCCAGGCCTAGGGACTCTATCCATGCATGAATTTCATGCATCAGGCTTCTAGTATAATATAATACACAACATTATAATTATATATAATACATAAGTAATATAAATTATATATAATTACATATAATCACTAATATATAATTCTGGCTCAAATATATTTACCTGTTAATGTCTATATTGTTAATTTTTCATTTCTTTTAAAGTAAGTTCTTTAGATTATTTGTGACAATGTTTTTTAACTTTACATTTTAAGACAAAGTGTTTTTGGTAGGCATTTCTTTTTTAAATGTTATTTGACTAAATCAATACTTTGGTGTAATTTGGTCATCTGAAGAGTTACATTGTGCATAGCCCATGGACACAGACAATAGGGTGGTGAAGGCCTGGGGCAGGGGTAGGGACAGGGGTGGGCTGGAGGGGATCAATGGGTGAAAAAAGCGGACATATGTAATACTTTCAATAATAAAGATTTTTTACAAAAATAAACTAATACCAACATTTCCTAAAAGAAGAAAAATATCTTATGCAATGTTTTCTCTCTTCATCTATTCATAATTTCAATGAAAAAGTTTAATCTGCAATCTGCACTTGTCTATCACAAACTCAAATAATTTCAAGAGAATGCAATGTATGCATTTTGGTTAAGGACACCACAATGTATTTATGTATCGCCTTTGCTATTGTAAATTTTCTTTGGCTTTTTAATGATGCACAGAAATGAGCCTCAGTGTTTAAGGATGCAGCACACTAGGAACAGTTTTAGGGAACAAATAATTAGCCTTTTGGAAGTGTGTGTTCATTTCACAGAGCAATCTGTTCCTTCATCTCCTCCTCCTTCCTGTTTTGAAGGCAATCGTGTGTGTTACGTGCACCATCTGCAGCCTCACTGACAGGTGCAGGGTCAGTATTATCCCTCCAAGCATGGTGTTTAGTGCAAGCTGGAAATTTCACCAAGGCAATTTAGGAGCTTTTGAAACCAACCGAACACTGACAGCCTATTTGTCAGAAATGTTTATAATTGTACTTTCAAGTCCACACATACATAGGTTTATCTGGTTTGGGATATTATACAATAAACCTACACCAAGAATGAATATTTTTACCACATGTATATTAGAAATAATACAAAAAGAACATTTAGCAATATAATATAGATTTAGTAACACAAATTATTGGGTTAGATGAATATGAACAACATTTTGGCCAGTTTCTCCTAAGGTTCATTTCATCCTCACTCTACTGGGATCCTATGTCCTGACAAGTTAGCACAGGAACAGTCCTGTGAACTTTTTAATATAGAGTTGTCAACAGGTGAGGAGATATATGTGAGACCCCCAACATGATGTCATACACAAACATTATCTTCTATAACTCAGTTATATTATTAATGAAATCAACATTTTTTAGTTAGTCCAGGTGATGAGCCATCATTTTTAACATCAATTCAGTTAATCTCAGAAACATTTTTGATATTTCATATACTTTACTGACCTGCAGGCTTAACCCCTCCCTAGTATATAGGATTCATTCTGAATTTCCACTGTGACATTGCCTTGGTAAATTTATCTTGATTTGAGATTTTTCTCCAACTTTAAAAAATCTCAAGCACTTAGAAATCCATGTTTTAATGGCAGTCATATAGTTTTAAAAATTTGAGATGAGGTATGCAAATAGGTGAAACAGTTTATTACTTTAAAATTAGAAACCTTGTTCATAACAAAACCTAAAATAAGTTAATGCCCATCAATAGGGAGTAGGTATGATAAATTAAGTTAGAGCCCTATCACAGAATACTAGTCATTACATTATTAAATAATCTCTGACATGTGAGGACATAGAAAATGTTTTATGTATGTACAAGAGAAAATTAATAGCTATTGCATTGGCAAAGTGGTCTGGGTTGGAAAGAGTATAACAGTCAAGGCATAACTGTATTCTCACGACCAGCAATATGTTTTCATGTAGACAGATTTGTGCCTGATACCATCTTTTCCAAAAGATTGCTTCGTCTGCTGAGACTAAAACAGATGATTTCAAAATACCTTTTTAAATGTTTAACTTTATCATCTTAAACTAGAGGCCCGATGCACGAAATTCGTGCAAGGGGTTTGGCCCTCGCACCCCGGCTTCATCTGGAAGAACATCCAGTCTAATTAGCATATTATGCTTTTATTATTACAGATAATGATACATTGAAATTAGGAGGGATAGCTTTGCCTTGGGATTCTATCACTCAAAATGTGCTGGTCAAGACTTCTCCCATGGATAGTGCCATAATGAGTTCTATCACTATTTCTTGTGCTATTTCAGCTTTCCTGTACATTCATTGCAAACCAACTCCCTTTCATTAATACAATCTTTCTTTAGGTATGTAATGTATTTCTGTGTAGCTAAAGGTCGTCTTTCCTGGAATGCTGCAATAAATGCTCTGTTCAAGTTTGAATATTCATTCAATTTTAATTACTATATATTTCCTATCACTGCTACAGTAATATACTATTATTATGCAATGATGCATTTTCCTTCACTTTTTTATCAAGGGAACTTTAGACTTATCCTGAAAACTGATCTTCTGGATGATGTTAAAACTACTTTTCTGTCCATGTATTTCCATGCTAATTAGTATCCATTGCACCACTTCTGATATCAATTTAAGTTTATTTTTTCATGTAACACAGAGGGACTATGTTGACCTTTATAATATCATATGAAGTCAGAGTTGGTCAAATAATTCTAGGATAGTGACGTGTGGTAGCAGGTAGTCAATTAATTCTAAATCACTAATAAATCAATCTATATATAATATAAACAATTTTGTGATTTTTCATTCTTCAGAAAGTCTAGTTTTGGTTCTAGGGTGAATTGGTTGTAAGGTGTAGAGAAGAAAGCAATCTTCATTCTTGTTCCTCTACCTCATTTTTCAGTGTTTCATGGGACCATGTTTTACTATCATTTTTTTCCAGTTTCCCTCTAGGTGTACAAAATAAAATCAAGTAAAATATTTACAGATGACTGCAAATAACCACTACGAGGCAACTGGACTTTGAGAAGTAATTTTTTAAACAGCCTAATGTACTGTGACTTTAACCAACAAATTTCATCAGAAATATTGCCAATGTGTTCTCATATATATTTACATTTATACATGAAGTAGCATTCCCTTCCTCCACCATGTGACATAAAATGAAAATGTACTCATCTGAAGGAATACCTTGATCCCTGGCCTGTTTGCTCAATGGTTAATGCATCAGCCAGCAGACCTAAGGGTTGCAGATTCAATTCCCAGTCAAGGGCAAGTACCTCAATTGTGGTTCATCCCTGGCCCCGGTCAGGCACGTTCAGGAGGCAACCAATCAATGTGTCTCACCTCAATGTTTCTGTCTCTCTTCCCCCCACCCTCCTTTCCACCCTGTCTGAAAACCAATTGGAAAAATATCCTTGGGTGAGGATAAAAATTTAAAAAAATAGCCCTAGCCAGTTTGGCTCAGTGGATAGAGCATTGGCCTGCAGACTGAAGGGTCCCCAGTTTGATTCCGGTCAAGAGCACATACCTGGGTTGAAGGCTGGATCCCCACTAGGGGGCATACACGAGGCAGCCAACCAATGATTCTCTCTCATCATTGATGTTTCTCTCTCTCCCTCTCCCTTCCTCTCTGAAATCAATAAAAATATTTTTAAAAGGAAATGATCTCTTAGCGTTAAAATTATTTTTAAAAATATATTTTAAAAGAATACCTCAAAATAGGAGGAAGGTATTTTGAGACGCTTTCCCATAGAATTGGAATGTGATTTTTTTTTTACTCATAAATGAAATCAGCATTTTAGATTCATGTTGAATTGTTACATTTGTAATTTAACGCTATATCTACTTAACCAACATTTTCTAAAGTGAAAAAAAAACAATAAAAAATCACTTGGTATCATATAAAAAATAAAAAGAGTATATTTGGCTAAATAGTACCTTGGGTCTGTTGTTCGTTATGCTTTGTAGACATATAACTTTAAACGTGATTTTAAAATAATGCTTTTCTATTCTAAACCATGATTTTGCTATGGATGAAAAAAAGGGGCCACATGTTAACCTGACTAACACAGGAAAGGCCTGCGTGGTGGCCTTCCAAGCTCAAGAGACCTAAAGTAACCACAAAGGATGGTCTGAAATTAAAACCTTTAATGAAAAAGCAGTTTATAGTATCTTCCCTGACAAAGATCAACTTAGATCTTTACTGAGCCTATTGACTTTTTACATGTAAGATAACATACCTGTGGAATGTCAGGGTAACCTGTAACTTCCCTTTTCCTGGCCCTCTCAGGGCACAACTAAATATGCCTCGGTGTTATTGTTATCATGTTAATTGTTGACTGTTAACTAGCATGTACCCATCCACCTAAGTAAAAGAAGTATGAGTCTATCATTTTACTTTTTATCCAAAACCAGAGGTTTCCCTGCTTTGCTTTCTCCTGCCTCCCTAATCTATCACCAATGGATTTCATGTAACCCACTTACAACTCCTACTTTGATTGCAATGTATAAAACAAGGTGAAAAACTGCCATTTTCCAGAGCATTATCCCAATACATTGAGATTATGCTTCCCGGCAACTGTTGACAGGTTGGCTCAAATAAACTCACAAAAATTCTTTACCAGTTTGAATGTTTTTATGTTAACACTGCTAACAACAATAGCCATCTTTCCTTTTATAAAAAAATATATTTATTGTTGAGAATATCATAACCACAAAATTTTGAGTACAGCCACTCACCTTAGGTTCCAGCAGAGGGAGGGCCGAGTGGACTGGAGCTGTGTGAGCATAAGCCAGGGTTAGGGCCTCTGGGGTTAGAGGTCAGAAGGCATCCACCCCAGTTTCCTGTGCTGAGTCATTCTCTCATGCTGCAGAGGTCATCTTTCTCAGGCAGACCTTTGCTATTTAGGCTGTTTTTCCAGGGTGGGGGCGGGGAGAGAGAGTTGACTCAGCCTATTGAAAACCCCTTGCCCTACCCTGTGGAGTTTCTAAGGCCCATTAAGAGACTGAGAATAACAACTAGCCTCCAGGCAGAAGCAATTGCCCCATCCTGTTGGAAAACCTCTCACCCCACCTGTGGACAATTGCTTGAGGCTTCTCAAGACTGAACCCAATCAGTCTGCAGGCAGAGGTCTCTGGAGGCTTTGAGCCTTTGCTGATCTAATTAGTCAGAAACAGCATTTGGGTCCCCACTGCAGACACTGCTCCAATATCCCTAATGAACACAGATGCTAAAATCCTCAACAAAGTATTAGCAAATCAGATCCAGCAATATATTTAAAAGATCATACATCATGACTAAGTGGGATTTATTCCAGGGATGCAACACTGGTACAATATTCACAAATCAATAAATGTAACACATCACAAAAACAAATTGAAAGATAAAAAACACATGATCATATCAATAGATGAAGAAAAAGCATTTGAAAAAATCCAGCACCCTTTTTTGATAAAAACTCTCAGTAAAGTAGGAATAGAGGGATCATACCTCAACATAATAAAGGCCAAGTATGACAGACCTATAACCAACATCATACTGGATGGGCAAAAACTAAAAGCTTTTCCCTTAAGAACAGGAACAAGACAAGAATGTCTGCTTTCACCACTCTTATTCAACATAGTACTGGAATTCCTAGCCACATCAATCAGAGAAGAAGAGATAAAAGGCATCCACATTGGAAAGGAGGAAGTAAAACTGTCATTATTCGCATATGACATGATATTGTACAAAGAAAACCCTAAAGATTCCACCAGGAAACTACTAGACTTAATAAATGAATTTGGCAAGGTAGCAGGATACAAAATCAACATCCAGAAATTAATAGCATTTTTATACACTAATAATGAACTCTCAGAAAGAGAATCTAAAAAAGAATTCCCATTTACCATTGCAACAACATAAAAAAGATGCCAAGGAATAAAGTTAACCAAGGAGGTAAAAGACTTATACTTGGAAAACTGTAGGACATTGAAAAAAGAAATAGAGGAAGATACTTACAATCAGAAGCATATACCATGTTCATGGATTGGAGGAATTAACATCATTATATAAACGAACATTAAACAAATTGTATTAGCAAAAATAAATGAATTTGCTAACTTTCAAAATTTTTGAAGTGTATAGGACACTAATAAGTTATTTTCCATGAACTATTATCAAAATGCATGAATACAGTAAATGAATCTAGAGTATGCCAGATATTCAAATATGCAAATGTTTCTTTCTTCCCTTTTTAAAATTTCAGTATAACTTTTGAGATCTTTTTATAGTCAAATTTTGTCTTTCTACAATTAAATTTAAAAGCAACTCTATGGAAATACAGTTTACATGCAATAAAATTCCTGAATTTAATGTGTGAAATTTAGTGAGTTTTGACATATATTTACTCATGAGATGACCACCAAAATCATGATATAGAATATCTCCATCAGCCCCAAATATTTTATTGTGATCATTTGAAGTCAATACCCTCTTCAAACCACTGGTCTGTAATTATCTATTGATTGATATGTTTTCTGTAACTATAAGTTTTCCTTTTCTAGAATTTCATATATATGAAACCAAACAGTACAAATTTAAGTTTCATCCATATTGTTTTATCTATCAGTCCATTAAATTTTATTGCTCAATAGGATACTATTGGATGAAAGTCCCAAAATATTTTAATACATTTTTAAACTGTTATAAATAAAGCTGTCACAAACATTCAAGTTCAAATATTTGGGCATATATTTTCATTTTTCTTAGGTAAATACTTAGGAGTGGGATTTTTGAGTCATTGCTAAATTTATAATTAACTTCATGAAACTGTCAAACTGTTTACTCGTTTTTATACCATTTTGCCTTTCCATCAGCAAAGTATTTAAGGCCCAGTTCCTGTGAATCTTCACCAAAATTTGCTATCACCAGATTTTTAAATTCCAGCATCTTAATATGTGTGTAATAATAACAAATTGTACTTTTAGTTTGTTTTTTTCTGACGAAGGGAGTTCTTCAAATTGAAATGAAAAGAGGCTAGCTAGCAACACAAAAGTATATGAATATAAAATTTCCTGGTAAAGATAAATATATAGACAAGTATAGAATTCTGTAGTATTGGATTGTAGGTGTGTATTCGATTCCGGTCAAGGGCATGTACCTGGGTTGCGGGCACATCCCCAGTAGGAGATGTGCAGGAGGCAGCTGATCGATGTTTCTCTCCTAATATGCAAATTGTCCTCTTGGGCTGTAGTTTGACTGGGAGTTCGACTGGCAGAACGAGAGTTTGACTGCTCGCTATGATGTGCGCTGAGCACCAGGGGGCGGCGCGGAACATGGTGGGCATTGGCGACACGGCGCTGGCAGCGGGCAGCAATGGAAGTACTGCCAGCCCTGATCAGCCCCAATGAGAGCAGGATTGTGGCAGGATAGTGGAGCAGGCAAGTGGGTGGCACCAGGCCAAGATGGGTGCGAACAAGTGCCCGATAACCCTGCCAATCGCCCCGCAGACGGCAACCAGTGGTGGTGGTGGGGGTTGGGGCCACCACCCAGCTCCCAGGCACTGAGGGAGCTGGGTGGGGGACCTGTCCCTGATCAATCTCCCTGCAGGTGGGATGGTGGAGCAGGTGAGGGGGTGGCACCAGGCCATGGTGGGGTGCCAGGAGGGGCTGTGGGGCTGAGAGCCTGGGAGCATGAACTGGGGCCCAATCTCTGCAGGCCACCCCGAGGGACCTCACCTGTGCACGAATTTGTGCACCAGGCCTCTAGTGTGATATAAAAGAGGTAATTTTGTCATGAATAACATAATCTGGTAGGAGTGCAGAGATGTAAAGGAGTCTATTTTTTTATATGCAATTGTAGTTAAGTTTCTATCTGTTATATATTATAACTTTAAGATGTTTTATGTAATTGCAATGGTATCTACAAATAATATACTGTTACTTATTCATATCCACAGGCTATGCATACATGGATTCAACTATCAGTGGACTGAAAATATATTTTTTTAAATCTCAGAAAGTTCCAAAAAGCAATACCTAAATTTTTCATGCACTGAGGACTACAGTGAATCTATGTGAATGAAATAAGATGTAGACATACCCTGCGGTAGCTTATATGCAAATACTATGCCATTTTACATAAGTGACTTGAGCACCCATGGATTTTGATATACACAGGGCCCTGGAACCAATCTCCTATTGATAACAAGGGACAATTGTATCTTTAGAATATACACAAAGTAAAATGAGAAAGGAATCAAAACGTATCACTATAAAAAATATAAATGAAACATGAAAGAAGGCAGCAAGATAGAAAAGGAAGGACAAAAACAGCTATTAAGCAGACAAAAAAATAATTAACAAACTGTCACTAACAATTCCTTCCCTATCAATAATCACTTTAAATTTAAATAAGCAAAACTCTCTAATTTAAAGACATAGACTGGCTAATTGGATTTAAAAAACAAAATTTAAAGATATGTTCTCTAAAAGATATACTTTATTTTTTTAATATATTTTTTATTGATTTCAGAGAGGAAGAGAGAAGAGAGAGATAGCTACATCAATGAAGAGAGAATATCATTGATCAGCTGCCTCCTGCACACATCATACAGGGGACTGAGCTGGCAACCTGGGCATATGCCCTGACTGGGAATGGAAACATGACCTTCTAGTTTATAGGTCGACACTCAACCACTGTGCCACACCAGCCAGGCTACAAGAGATAACACTTTAGATCTATGGACACATGTAGGCTGAAAGTGAAAGGAGAAGAAAAGATATTTCAGGCAAATGGGATTGTAAAGCAAGTAGGATTGGTCATAATTACATCTGATAAAATAGACTTTAAGTCACAAAAGACAAAGAAAAACATTATCCTATATAATAAAAGCTTAATATGCTAATGATATGCTAAAGCTGCTCAACTGCTTGCTATGATGTACACTGACCACCAGGGGGCAGACGCTCTGACTGGTGGGTTTGCTTGTTGCTGGAGTCTGGCAGATTGGGACTGAAGGAAATGGGCTGGACATGGCCTGGAGCTCTCCCGCAGTCCCTCCCCAACTGGCCAACCTTCTGCATCCCTCCCTGGCCCCGATCATGCACCAGTGGGATCCCGTGGCCTGGCCTGGACTCTCTCACAATCCAGAACCCCTTGGGGGATGTTGGAGAGCCGGTTTTGGTCGGATCCCACAGGCCAAACCAAGGGACTCCACTAGTGCACGAATTCGTGCCCGGGCCTCTAGTATAATGATAAAAGGGTCAATTCATCAAGAACATATAACATTTATTAATATATGTGCCTAAGAGTAGAGCTCCCAAATACACGAAGCAAACTGTCACAGAACTGAAGGGGGAAATAGCAACACAAGCAAAAGGGCTGACTATTATATATATATAATGGAATATAATGCAGACTTAAAAAGGAAATTCTGTCACATTCCAAAATATGGATGAACCCTGAGGACATTATGCTAAGTTAAATAAGCCAACTGCAAAAGGACAAACACCGTCTGATTCTAGTCAGATGAAGTTTGTAAAGTAGTCAAAAACATAGAAACAGAAAGTAGAATAGGGGAAGGGAAATTAGTGTTTAACAGGTAAAGAGTTTCAGTTTTGCAAGATAAAAAAGTTCTCAGAAACAGTTACATAACATTGTGAATATATTTAAACACTCCACACCGAAACCGGTTTGGCTCAGTGGATGGAGCGTCGGCCTGCGGACTGAAAGGTCCCAGGTTCGATTCCGGTCAAGGGCATGTACCTGGGTTGCAGGCACATCCCCAGTAGGAAGTGTGCAGGAGGCAGCTGGTCGATGTTTCTCTCTCATCGATGTTTCTAACTCTCTATCTCTCTCCCTTCCTCTCTGTAAAAAATCAATAAAATATATTTAAAAAATAAATAAATAAACACTCCTGAAATGCACATTTTAAAATGGTTAAGATGGTAAATTAAAATATATATAAATTTCATTGATTTTTAGAGAAAGAGGAAGGGAGAGAAACATCAATGTGAGAGCAAAATATCAATAAGCTGATCGGCTGCCTCCTGCATGCCCCTTACTAGGGAATTAAGCCCACAACCTGGGTATGTGCCCTGACCAGGAAACAAACCGGCAACCTCTCCATGCACAGGACGATGCCCAACTAACTGAGCCACACTGGCCAGGGCTGATGGTAAATTTAATATTATGTGCTTTTTAACACAATAATTTTAAAAAGTTGGCACAGTTTAAAAGCAAGGTTCAAAATGGAAAAGATACTTGTGACACACATAATGAAATATAATTTAAATCTAGAAACATATAATGAATTCCTGCAAAACAATAAGACAATGTATCCACTAGAAAATATAACAAAAGCTTTTAGCGGATATTTCCTGGGAAACCTTATCAGTAAGTATATGAAAATATGTTCAATTCTGTTAGTAATCAAATACTGAAAACTTTCTTTAAAAACATCATAAGAAATAATCTATAATAATAAAAGCATAATATGCTAATTAGACCAGATAGCCAAACAAACTTCTGGACGTCCTTCCAGAAGACCTTCCTGACGAAGCCAGGGCTGCACAGGCCGAGCTCCTTGCACAAATTTTGTGCATCGGGCCTTTAGTTGTATAAGAATGTAAAACCTTAATAAAACTTTGGCAGTATCTTGCATTGCCAAAAATACTGTTCATTAGACCCTCATAAATCTGTATAGACTTTTTAAACTGTTTAAATATCTGCAGTTCCAAGTTTGTGCATCTATAATCTAGATAAATGTTTGCATATTTGCACAAAGGAAAAAGTAAACATTTCCAAAGTAGCATAGTTTGTAATAGCAGGCAACCTACAGCAATCCAGTTGCTCATCACCGGGAGAATGAATAAACACACCCTGGGTTGCAAGCGATGTGAAAATGAATGAGAAATAATAACAAAGTGAATATATACAGTTATTATTGAATTTAAAAGAAAGTTACAGAAAAATAATTATGTGACTTCATTTATTTAAAAGTTTAACGACATGCAAAATTAATGACACATTACGAAACTGCAAAATCCACAATAAGATTTCAAAAATATTGATCATATTCACTTTCTTAAGCTGTATGGTGATCAAAGGATCTATCTAGCTATCTTACTTTGTGTGTATATTTTTCTAACAATTGAACAATATATTTTCTAAATCACATTCGTGTATAGTGAACTACCACTGAGCAGTCAAGAAACACCTCAGGGAAAGAGTTGGCAGATGGTGTATAGTTGCTCTGCAGCTGGGGAACCTCCGCAATTGAATCTGTCTTATTACCCAACATTAAAAGCTCACTAAAAGTTCAGCTAGTTTCTCCTCACCAGCACCGCATAGCTATGGTGGATTCCACTGCCTCCATTCCGCCAGGCATGAGAACAGCCACATGTCTCTTTTCTGTGCAGGGCTTTTCACTCTCTGGAACTAAGTTCATATAAGCTTCCTTGTGTCTTTAGTTTCTGGTCCTTAGGGTGAGGGCAATACTCCCTTGTGACTTTCTACATCCAAACTTGATCAAAATGAAAATCTTTTCATTTTGAAGTGTTAAGCCTATAAATCTGTATTTCTTAACACTTAGATATTTAAAAGAGGCAAGCATTTAAATATGCCCCTTTTATACTTATTTTTGAAATCTTCCATTATGTTGTTTGTCTGGATTTTTATTTCTAGGTTATTATAAACTTCGTTTTTATCCCTTTGGGAAATAGCTTTTATTTATTTTTAAGACCACAAAAAGTCTACTAAAGGATTATACCATTCTTATATCTTTCGCATATTAAATTGTATTTCTGAATTTGTTTCTCATAACTTTTTCTAGTATATCTATATCTCTCTTTTCTGTCAAACATTCTGACATCATTTTTGAAAATTATTTTTATTATGTTCTCACATTTGAATAATTATAAGGTTCAATATTGCATTATGGATCTAAATATATTTTTCTTTAATTATTTTATAAGATTAGTTAATTTTTGTGTTTCATTTTGTTGTTGATAATTCTGATATAATTGTTCAACCTTATTTTTGTGTAGATTACCGTTGATAATTCTGATATAATTGTTCAACCTTATTTTTGTGTATATTATTTACTTTTTACCCTAGCATCATTTAAAAGTTGTGTCTGGCATTGGTGTTCCTGAATATTACTATAATGTGTCTAGGTATGAATCCCCACCCCCCCCCCTTAGCTCTCTAAAAATATTGTAAATCTAAAGCATTGATTTCTGTTTTTCTTAAATTCTATGAAATTTTAAAACATTAGTTGTTAAAACAATGTATCTTCTTTGTTTTTCTTTAAACTTTCTGTTAATCATAATGCCATCCTACATCACTCTCAGCTTTAGTCTTATATTTTGACTTATTTTTCCTTTCAGGTAGCCATCTAGGAGATATCATCAAACTCATCTTTCAACTCTTTAAGTAATTCTTCGGACATATCTATCATAACTATTTGTCCAATCATTGTATTCTTATTTCAAATACTTAAATTTTATATCTATGTTTCCATTTGGTTTTTATTGAAGCTTTATTGTTAATGATTTGTATTGTTTTTATCCTCTCTTAACTCTTTAAGTATACTTAAAATTTTGGTGCTTCTGTTCTATTTCATATAATATTTATTGTTTGGTTTGTTGCCCTTCTCTTGAGGTGATTATACTTGGTCTGAGCACTCATGTTCCCTGGGAGTGTCAGATATTCAGCGTGGTATTGGAATAAAGTCAAAGTCAAGGTCTTGGATAGTTCCTCGGGGTGAATTTAATGAGAGAGGCAGAATATCTGGAACCCCTGAAGCATGTCACTGTATGTCACTCTTGATTGCTGCCACTCAACAAAATAACCCTGTGGCCAGGATTTCATTTAAACTCTTGAGATAAAGTAGAATTGGGTGGAGATGATTCCCTAGGTTATCATCACTGGCCTTTAGGATTGGAGTGTGAGGGCAAAGAGAAATGAACTCCCATAAGTATCTGGTTATTTTGATCGCATCCATGCAGGACTTTTATTCTGTACTATTTTCTACACTGGTGGTCTATTCTGTTGCTGCAGAGCTCTTTGCTAAAGGGTGAGTTTTGTTTCAAGGCAAAGGAGAGAGGTGAAACAGAAGTTAACATATTCCTTCCATCATGTTATATTGCTGCCTCTGCAGTGCACCTGGTAAACATGCACATCATTTAAGGAAACTTATGACTCACCAGGGGTTTCCCAACTTTTTTGTGTTGTTATTTCTGCCCAAATCAATGCTACCATTTTATCTCTATGGTGTCCTCAGACAATTCTGAGGGATGAGAAGTATGGCAGACACTGTAAAGTGAATCCTCATGAGTCATACCTTCACATAATCCTCTCCTCTTGAGTACAGGCAGAACTTTTGTGACTTGATCCTAACCAATACAACATGACAGAGGTGATAGGATGCCATTCCCATGATGATGTTTTATGTGTGAATCTGTTATAGCAGATGAGAGGGAGAGAGAGAGAGAGAGAGAGAGAGAGAGAGAGAGAGAGAGAGATTGAAATTCTTCTGGTGGCCTTGAAGAGGAAAGAGCCATGCTGTGAACTTTCTATGAAAGGGACAACGTGGCAGGGAAGTGTAACTGTCCTCCAGCCAACAGCCAGTAGGCCGCCAAAAATATTAGTCACACTGCAATAAGCAAATCCATTCTGTTGACAGCCTGAATAAGCTTGAAAGCAGATTCTTCTCTAGTCAAGTGTCCAATAAGATTCCAGATGGCTAATATCTTGATTCCAGCCTAAGCAGAGGGCCCTGCCAAGCCATGACCAGACTCTTGGCCCACAGAAACCATGAGATAATAAATGTGTGTTGCTTTAAGCCATTGTGTCTGTGATCATTTGTTATGCAACAGCAGAAAACTAATACAGTAGGAAATAGGCTGAGCTGGTTCTAGAACTTGCTAGGAATCAGAAGCTAGGGGTGGATGAGGAAGTAAAAAGTGAGTAAGCTTTTATCATCTCACAATGAGGAGTGAGAATCATTTAGAAAGTAGGATTGCCATGGTTAAATAAAGGTCTTCCTCTGCAAACTTGTTAGGATCACAGATAATATTTTCAGATCTATTTTTTTAATTCAAGTGAATAGCTATGGTTTGTTAGAGATTGTTAAGGATGACTATCAATAGTTCTTCCACTTCTCTGTAAAATGTCAATAAAATAGATTAACTATAATGCTATATTCATTCTTTCCATGGGAAATTTCCCCAACTGTCACATAAATTTATGATACATGAGGAATCATGATTTTTATTGAAGTTTACTATCTTTAAAATTTAAGATTCATGAAGAAGTAATATATCAGCCTAATAGAATTAGTCATAGTTTATGAAAACCAATTATAATGTTGGTATTGTGGTAATTTTGCCCATAATTCTCTTTTAAAAACTATCCTTAGTAGAAGCTCAATTGAGTTTTTCAGAGTATACGTTATGAATGGATACAAAATGAGTGGATTAAAGCAAATATGACCTTCACATAGGTCATTTCATGATAAGTTTCTAACAAAATGGGATTCACTCTTCCTGCTAGTCATCAATTTCCTGGGAAGGCCATAAATGTTGATTGTTTTTGCTTCATCAATACCCATTGGTTATATCACAAAACTGGTAATGATTGGAATATAACAAGTATCTGCTCAGTTATACAGTCTGATAGCCATTTCATATCCACCAATTCTCTCATTTTTGCCTTCTTCTTTCTATTTTATTAACTAACTTTAAATATTGATGATGATGAAGTAAAGGCATTGTTTACATCAAACACTTTTTCCTTTTATAGCACTCAGCTACTCAGAATATCAACTCTTACAAGCCTTAGTTGTCAGAATACCAACAAAATTTGCAGATGTGAATATTCAGTTTGTGTTATAATGGAAAGTTACTGTTTTGGTTTTCCTTTTTTCAAAACATATTTTATTGATTTCAGAGAGGAAGGGAGAGGGAGAGAGAGATAGAAACATCAATGATGAGAGAGAATCATTGATCAAGCCCGCAACTCATGTGCCCTGACTGGGAATCAAACCATGACCTCATGGCTCATAGGTTGATGCTCAACCACTGAGCCACACTGGCTGGGCTGGTTTTTCTTTTTTTGTACAATATAACAATAAGTAATTTCTTTCTGCACCACCTTTAGAAGATATTGAAAGATTAATTGAGCCTATATCACCACAAAAAAGAATAGAAAATGATTTCTTAGTTGTTGATGATTTGGTCTTTGGGATCAAATGCCATTATAATTTATTATGTAAGGGAAATTGAAATAAAAAGAAGAGGGGATATGGTTGAAGAAATAGAGAGTGTATGTGGGATAGGACCCAGGGAAAGATTTTAGAGAAGAGAAACTAATGTTGAGGGTTATTAGAAGTGGGTACCTAAGCTTGGTTTTTGCTTCTGGGAATGCTGCAGAAGAAAAGGCAATGGGGCCTCCTGTCTGGGAAAATATAGATAAGTGGAAGTAAAATGGAATATCTAATGGGAAGAGTTTAATACATAATATCATGTAGAAACTGATTCTTCACCTGTTAATACATAATATCATGTAGAAACTGATTCTTCACCTGCTAATCACCAATTCTTTCCTTGACTCCTTCCAAAAACAAATTTGCTCTGTTTTCATCAGTATTTTAGTTGTTGTATAAACAAATTTGCTCTGTTTTCATCAGTATTTTAGTTGTTGTATGGCCCGGACGGAGATTGTTGACAGTGTCAGTAAGCTTTGCTTAGTTTAATATCCTGAGACACTTGTGTTGTGTAATGGGAGACTCTATCTACTTGCTATGATGAATTTTTTAGAGAGATTTGAAACCAGCTGTATCAACATTTTAGACTAAGAACTGAGGATGCTTTTGCCACCATGACTTCAATATTTGTTCCCTGGAACTTCTTGTCTTGGAAGAGGAAACTGAAACCAATAGATCACTTCAATTTCTGCTTCAAAAAATTGTTAAAAACCAATTTGCCTAAGCAAACAGTTTATTCACTGGGACAAACAGATCTTTTTTGAGGACAACGGATTGTTCGTATTACCAAACAGCTCACTTAACATACAAGAGTTGACACATCAAGACTCATGTCAAGATGTTCACCTAACAGTGTTCATCATTTGTAACTTCCAGCCAAACTTGGCGTATCTCTATCAGTTTCCTGCCTTGGAAGACATCTTAAACAACATGATTCCAGACACCATAACACTATAAATATTCTCTCCTGACACTTTATCCTGATATAATATTAAGACTCTGTCAAGGTACTGTGCTTCTTTACTAAAGTAAATCTAATTAAGTTTGCTTTACTTGATCAATAGGTTTTCTGGTAGTCTGTTGGCAAATTGACAGTAGCAAAGCCACTGAATCTGTACTTGGGTGGTAGGGTTGAATGAATTATTCTAAGAACATTTCTATTACACTTACAGAAAATGTTGATGTGTCAATATTTTAATAGTGATAATTTAATGTTGGCTCCCTTTTTGATCTATGTTTTATGTGATCCATGATATATTCTACAAGATGATAAGGAATTAATACTAAATAAAATACAGTATAGGGGAACAATAGAGCACAGTAATTTATCAGTAACTGATACTTATCTCTAATATCTCTTTAAAGGTAAAAAAGAAAAAAAAGGAAGATTGCTCCTTTGGTTGACAAGATTTGTTATATGTTGCATCTTAGGAACTCACAAACACAAATATAAAGGGATATGATGTGTCTGTGTATATGCCTCTATGTGTATATCAGTGATTTTGTGTTTGTGTGTGGGGGGGGGGCGGTGAGAGAGGGACATTTGTCAAGTGCACGCCTTACTAAGCATCTCAAGAGGTCTAATAGGATGACATGTCAAAGGAGCAGATAGCATGCACAAATAATTCAAATGCTGCAGAAACTCTACACTTCTTAACTAACACTTTGGATAACTCTATAGAATTTTAGGGAAATAAAATATTGGATTGATACCCCGTGCTTAGGCCAACATTTAAAATTGAGATTTTTATCAAGGACTTTTTCAGTAAAATAACTGGAAATTCAATTGTGCATCAAAACTCCCTTTGGCCTACTTTATGTCACATTCCTTATTTCAGAATCACCAGAGATATGATACTCCTTTTTCAAGAATTAGTTTTTTCAACTAGTTTGTAATCATTGTTTTTTATAATCAGTCAAAACTACCATTTGCATATTTTATGTAATTTTCCTTTGCCATTATCAGAGAAACAAAATTCCTTTATAAAGAAACATTTTGTTCCACTGGGACTTAATCACTGCTGTTCATAATTAATAATGAACTTCACCACTGTAGTGGTAGTCCACTTTTCAGTCTCCTTTCGTATATACTCCAACCTCCTGTTACTGCACAATTTCCCCATGAAATAGCTTAACCTGATCAGAATAGCAATGATTGCTAATGCCACATCACATGGTAGAGAAGCTAAAGATGGCACAGTCTTACCCTAGCCGGTTTGGCTCAGTGGAGAATGTCAGCCTGCAGATCAAAGGGTCCCGGGTTTGATTCTGGTCAAGGGCATGTACTCGGTTGCAGGCTCCTCCCTGGCTCAGGCCTTGATCAGGCCTCATGCAGGAGGCAGCCAATCGATGTGTTTCTCTCACATTGATGTTTCTCTCTGTCTTTCCCTCTCTCTTCCACTCTCTCTAAAAATCCATGGAAAAATATCCTTGGGTGAGGAGATATGTGTATATCTTACTTATTCTTATATTCACAGTCTTCAGGTACCAAGGGCTTTTGGGCAATTTTAGAGAATAATGGAATTTATGTAGGCTTCATTTTACCACTGCAATTAAAATGATTACAATACCCTGGGTTTGAAAATAAGTAGGAATATAACATGGAGAAATAAAGCCTCTTTTCATGTTTAAATATATAGGTTTAAGAATGGTGATATCCCACATATTTAACAGCCAGCATGGAACAGGCAATAACCAGTCGTTATGTATACCTGTGTGATCATATAGGTGAATATCACCTGAAAAGCAGTTCTAAGCATAAATGCAATTTAAAGTTGGCAACTAGACAGTAATTGCAGAGGTGTGACACATAGCATGTACCTTTAGGACATAGGTATGGGAGACAAAAGCAGGCTCCCCTGGCTGGGTGGCTCAGTTGGTTAGAGTGTCGTCCCAATATGCCAAGGTTGCAGGTTTGATCTCTAGTCAGAGCACATACAGGAAGCAAGCAATGAATGCATAAATAAGTGGAACAACAAATCGATGTTTCTCTCTCTCTCTCTCTCTCTCTCTCTCTCTCTCTCTCTCTCTCTCTCCCTCTCTAAAAATCATTCAATAATTTATTTACAAAGCTGTCTCAAAAATATTTGAAAAGTGTAATTTTAAAAAATTCAAAACACGTAGCAAAAGGTTACTTTCCTCTGTTACACAACTCTTCTTATACATGTAGCCTAGTATAGAGTTAAAGTGCACTTAGAATGTTGATACACTGTTTTAATAAACTGGGAATATTATATATTTACTTAACATTAATAATACACTATGCTTATTTTAAGCTAAAATATTTTAAGGTGACTTAGTTGTAAAATGTAGAAAAATATAGCACTAGTTAATACATAGTTATTCACTTTCATTTAGGTGAGTAAATTACTTGAAGCTTTGCCATTATCATTAATTAAATTATAAACATTTGGCGGGTTAGGTCTAAAATGCATCTTATTGAGCTAAAACTTAGGTATCTTCAATTCTAGCAGTTTTTCATCTTTAAATCTCTGACACTTGTCTCCTGCCTTCATCTCACATTTATAAGGAGTCTTGTGATTATATTGGCCCCATCCAGGCAATCTGGTGTTATCTTTCTATCTCAAAATCTCTAATCACATCTACAAAGTCCTTTTTGCCATTTAAGGTCACAAATGTATAGGTTCCAGGGATTAGAACTTGGTTATTCTTGGGAGCTGTTATTTTGCCTAACACATAGCAACTGATAAATTAATAACTCTCCCCTAAAGCAAGAACAAAAATAGGTCTACCTAAAAAGCTTTTTTTAAAACTAAAGGTAGCCCCAAAGTTCCTGCCCCAATGCCCGACAATCCAGTTCCTCCCCATATGTCCCTGGAGCCTCCCAAGCCACAGCCCCAGCGCTGGAACTCAGAAGGAGTGAGACTATGTAAGTTTGTGCACCGACCCTTTAAGAGGAACTGCCTAGGTCTCCAGCAGCCTCCGTGTCACTCAGCCATATCCCTGCTGGTTTTTACAGCCCAAAGATGTTATAGGGGCATTCTTCCCAGCTCTGGAACCCTGAGCTGAGTGGTCTGATGTGGGGCTGGTACCTCTTGCTCCTCATGGAAGGCCTCTGCAGCCAAAATATCCCTCCCAATTAAAAAAATGCCACACATGGTATCAGACCAGCCCATTCTGTGTGCCTCCAACCCTCCTACCAGTCTCTGTGTGTTTTCTTCTTTACTTCTCTAGTTGTAGGACTTCCATTCAGCCAGATTTCAGGTGGTTCTAAACGATGGTTGTTCTGAATTTTAGTTGCAATTTTGATGTGGTTGTGGGAGGTGGTGCATACTAGCGTTTACCTATGCTGGTATCTTGGTTCTCCTTTACCATGTAGATTTTAAACACAAACATGGGTGAACATCAAAATGGCTCCAAACTCTTAATGCTTTTCAGAATCTATTTTTAATTTAGTCATGTCATTGGGGTTATTATAATAAACATTTATTAGAAGCTCTGCTATTCCATAAAAATAAATGTATCACATTATAATGTAAAAAGAGTACACATAGTATGATTCCATATTTGTCAAATTATAATAATTTTTGAGTATTTGATTTTTTCATAAATTAGCATGTTTCCATTTCTAATATGCCATAATGTCATTATTTTTTATTGAAGATAACTCAAAAGATTTACATTTATAGATGTAAGTACTAGCAGACACCAACAAGACTCAAATATAATCACAGGGTTAGACATGGCTAATCATTGTGTATCCTTTGTAATTTAGAGACCTGCATCAGGGATCACACTTATTTGCGGAGACCTCTCCAATCTCCCTCATTCTTTCCTGCTGTATTCACATAGATCAGACCTAATTCTTAAGGAACAAGTGAGCAGTTGTGCTCTGCAGCCGACAAACTTCCAATTAAGGAAGTCCAATTAAAAGCTCATTTCTGTAATTGAGCAGAGATGTAATCAAGCTTAAAGAGAAGCAGAAGAACAAGATGCATAGAATTCATTTAAAGGAATGGGCATAGTGACACTGAACTTTAATATTTAAATTATATCTATGGTTCCATCAAGTGCATTAAATGTATCCTCTATTCTTTTCTAGATCAACAGCGAGTATAAAGCCACCATGCCAGTATGCTGTGAACAACTAAAATTCAAAATATGAGTGAGGTTTGGAAGAATGCAGGTATACAGCCAAAAGCAATCCTTTAAGTTCCTTGCATGCACAGGAAAGGCATATGTTATCTTCATGCTTCACAGACTAGGATATCCAAACCCTAAAGCAATTGTAGAACTTTGTAGACCTCTTTAGTGAGATTATATCTAAATAAAATCACTGTTGCTGTTTAATTTAATTGAATTCTATATCTTTGACTAAACTTACCTTTCCATTTTTTCAAGACACTGCTTTTATTTTATTCTTTTAATTTTTTTATTAATCCTCACTCAAGGATATTTATTTCTATTTATTTTTAGAGAGTGGAGGGGGAGACACAGAGAGAAACATCAATGTGAAAGAGACACATCTATTGATTGCCTCCTACACACGCCCCAACCAGGGCTGGGGATGGAGCCTGCAACTGAGGTATGTGTCCTTGATCAGAATTGAACCCCCTACCCTTCAGTCGGCAGGCCAACACTCTAACCACTGAGAAAAGCCAGCTAGGGCAAAACCGATTTTATTTTGACAGAAATTACAATATGCTTAATTTACTGAAAAGGTTACACTCCATAATAACATAATGGAAATCAATATCAGAAGGTCAGCAGTATCCACTTTGCCAAAAATGTTTTAGAAACCAAACTAAATGAAAAACATCTAGCATATTTATAGATCCATGATGTTCTGCATATTATTTTATTTCTTATAAACCTTTCAATAAAAAAAACTTATTTTATTTTTTTCTAGTGAAAATGTGAAATGTTTATCCAAACTAAAACAACCAACAAATAAAATTTATTCAGCTTATTTTATTTTACAACATTATTGTGCTAACTTATATAACCAAGAATAGATTAGGAAATAAAAATTACATATTAGAGAACCTGGCTGGAGAACATGGCAAGAGAACCTCGCTATGCTGATCAACTGAACGCTGCCTCCGTGTCCTTCATTCTTCGCCAACTCCATCCACACCTTTGGGAACCCCTGGTTGCCTTATGTAGATTAACCTTCCCCCAGCCCATCTTCTACCATGTCTTACTTCCAAGCTATGAAAATGCACCCTTAATTGGACACATGATTATCTTTTAAAAATGTATATCTGTAATGTCTTCCCCCTCCCAACTTTAAGGGGCTTACCATTTCTTTTATGGGATATGCCAAGCTCTAATATAGTCTCCATGTCTTGCATGCTCTTGTCCCAGCCTAGCTGTCTGGACTTCTGTCTCTCTCGTCTCCCCATTGCTTGTGCCATTTATTTACCCTTCCATCCATGCCTGCCATTTAGCCACACCAGCCAACTTTCAGTTCCTGGAAGGGATCAGGCTCACTCATGCAAGGAGGAGAGCCTTTGAACATAATGCTCTTTTTTTTTTAAGTTTTGGTAAGACACCCATAACCTACAATTCACCATTTTAACCATTTTAAAGTAGATAACTCAGTGGCATTGTAGTGGATTCACAGTGTTGTGTAACCATCATCAGCATCCAGTTCCAGAACATTTCCATCACTCCATAAAGAAGCCCTGTACCTATTAAACAATTATTCCTCATTCTCCCCTTTCCCCAGATGCTGGCAACCAATAATCTAATTTCTGTCTCTATGGGTTTGCCTGTTAGGAACATCTATACTAATAAAAGGGTAATATGATAATAAAAAAATTACATATTATACCTTTGAAATGCAAAGTCGGCTTCCTTAAAAAGGTGTTTTAATTATTGATGATATTTTACAAAAGGATATTTTTCCAAAATTTTGATGTGCATAATTAACCAAAATACTTCAATCCCCCTTTTAAAAAATATGTTTTCATTGATTTCAGAGAGAGAGAGAGAGAGAGAGAGAGAGAGATTGATGAGAAACATGGATCGGCTGCTGCCTGCACACCCCAAATGGGAATTGAGCCTGCAACCTGGGCATGTGCCCTGATCAGGATTTGAACCAGCAATCTCTTGGTTCATGGATCTAAGATCAACCACTGAGAAACGCCAACTGGGCTTCCATCCCTTTTTTTGTTGTTGGAGGAAAAGGTGTTTAAAATTTATAGAAATAAGTATATTCCTTCTTTTCCCCAAATCCTAAAAGTAGCTATTTGTAGATCTAGTCTACTTAGAAAAATCAGTAGGCAATGACACTTCAGCAGTGCTGGTCTAGAACTTCATAAAAATTCCCAAAATAAAAGTTGCATTCTCATAGTCTAACATCATATCCTTATAATTAATTTTCACCTTCAACCCAAGGCATCATATAGACATTTTTCCTATTTTCTTTATCTACATTGCTACAAAATATTTTTAAATTTTATCTCTTGCCCTGGCCGGTGTGGCTCAGTTGGTTGAACATGGTAGCTGCCAGTTCCATTACAGGTCAGGGCACATGCCCAGGTTGTGGGATTGATCCCCAGTAGGGGGCGTGCAGGAGGCAGCCGAGCAATGATTCTCTCTCATCATTGATGGATGTTTCCCTCTCTTGATGTTTCTCTTTCTCTGTCTCCATCTTCCTTCCTCTCTCTCTAAAATGAATAAAAACATTTTTTATAAAAATTATATCCCTTATTAGTCATATTTCCAGTGTAAAACAATTACATTTCCACAGATGAATTTAAATTACTTCAATGGTACTACAAAATACTGAGAATTAGTAAAGTGCAACATAGAAATAGTTTCTGTGCTCCTTCACTACAACCTTTGGGGTTTGGTGATGAAAGCTTTATAAATGTATGCTGTTGACAAAAGAAAATTAGGAAAGAATATTGTGGGATTTTAAATAATGGCTATTCTTTATTGTTTTTTACACAATTCAGTGGTAAAGACATACATCTTACCAGAGATGTCTGAGAAGCATAATTTTTAAATTATTTTTTAAATGTGAAAGCAACTAGGGGAGGAGAAAAGTACAATTTACTTTAGATCAAATAAGTTCAAGGGTATGGTGAATTAATAGGAAATTATGTATATATCAGATTTTTTCACTGACTTCTATATACATTTAGCTATAGAATAAAAAAAACTAAAATTTTTCATAAAAGTTTCAAGTATAGTGGGCAAACAATATTATGTTCAGTGAAGTAATGAAAACATAGCAAGTAGTTTAATAAATTGTATTTCCTACTGCATAGTCTCTTGTGGATAGTACAGGCTCAGTGCAGCATGACAGATTTTCAGCCTAGATGATTACCCTTAAGGAGGTAATCCATCTGCTTTTCTAAGACTTTTAACCCTTCTTCCCCTCCCTTTTTTTCCATAATATTAAAGATTTTAGCCTTAAAACAACTAGAAATCTTTGATTCCACCTTGATCTCAATAAACATCCTAGCCTTTCTCAATTACACTGTTGTTTCTCTTTAGCTCAGTGTAAATTTTTTAAAGTTCAAATAGCATTCTCTGATTTTGACTATAAAATCAATAGTACATATGATACATTTTAGCAAGATACCCTCTAATTTTAAAAGACTTGGTCTGCAATTTTACTAAAATAAAAAGAGCACCACTCTATAAGAGCAACTTCTACTAGTATAGGGCTGTTACACTACTGGGTTCATATATTGTTTTTAATTTCTGACTTGTTTTCTTATTTGTAAGATACTCCTTGGCAAAAACCCCTATAAGAGTAATACCTACTATTTATAAATTAATCTCACATATATGTGAATATCTCTTTAGGTTATAAAATAAAGGTCTCTTAATTCCTTGATTGTTGTTTAACCTCAAGTCATACTAAATTAAGCAACTATTGAAATGTGCTTTTTATATGACTATCGTGTTGTAATGGACAGAGAAACACCACATAGTCTTCGAGGACTGACTTGTTGCCCAGTTACTCTCAGTCCCTTATTGTTTCTGCTGCCTGTTCAAGGTCACGCCTCTCCAACAGCCTGGATCCAATGATTGCTTAACATGGGGTGAGGGAGTATAAAGGCCTAGTCTTTTTATTCCATGGGGACAATTCTAAAGGATGAGTTTAACTTCAGAATCCCCCGTGGGATGGGCTGAGACACATGATGAAACAGTCTCAAAATTAGACTTCTCCCTCCATTCACTCCTGTTTTTTTCTCCTCTCTTCCACAGCTTTTAATTCCAAGGGCACTTCAGCATAGAAAACCTGCAAACTAAAATCTGACTCAGAGTCAGCTTCCCAGGGAGCCCAAATTATGACACACCTTGTACATAACTTGTAAAATAACTTGTTTTTAAAATCCAACACATTATAGCTAAGTTCCTGTAAATAATTGTATAGACATTTTTAAATGTCATAGAAGTTTTCTGTACTTGACAAGACTAATATTTTCTCAAAATAACTTGATCAAAGACTTCAACTTATGTGTTATGCGAAAAATTGTCACATTGCTCCAATTAGGGTACTATGTAATAACTAATGGCCCGGTGCATGGATTTGTGCACATTGAAAGGAAATTAATTAGAAGAAAGATTTGTGAGGTAATTACATTACTGCAAAAAAAGTACATGTCAAAATAGTATATATAATATAGTATTATATAATTAATAGTATTATATAATATATAATATAGTATATAATTAAATTAATATAATTTAATTTCATAATTATGAAATTAAAACACACGTGCAATTGGCGCCAGTGAGAGCGTTATATGTATCGCACATGCCCAAGTCAACGTTTATTTATTTATTTATTTTTTTTTTTTTTAATATATTTTATTGATTTTTTACAGAGAGGAAGGGAGAGAGATAGAGAGTTAGAAACATCGATGAGAGAGAAAGATCGATCAGCTGCCTCCTGCACATCTCCTACTGGGGATGTGCCCGCAACCAAGGTACATGCCCTTGACCGGAATCGAACCTGGGACCCTTCAGTCCGCAGGCCGACGCTCTATCCACTGAGCCAAACCGGTTTCGGCTAGCTCAACGTTTATTTTTAAATTGCCAGTGCGTGTCATATGTACTGGCCGGTCGGTCAGCCAGACGGTCAGATGGACCAATGGTCAGTCACTTAGCCTTTTATATTTATATATAATCAAACTGCTTTAAAAAAACTAGTGTATTAACCTATAACAAATGAATAAGTGTGTGGAATATCTAGTTGTATTTCACACTGGCAACTCAAAGACAAAAATTGAATTCTAGGTTATGTGAATTGGAATTAAAATTTTGAGATATTTTGACCCAAACAATGGCTATCATATATTTAGTTGTATTTATTCTTTACAAAGCTTGACTATTAATAAATTATATATATATATATATATATATATATATATATATATATATATATTTCTAAGACAAATTTCTTTCCCAAATATTTACAACTCCTTGGTACTCAGCATGAAAATTTTATAGGAAATAGACTTTCACAGTAAGTTGTTCCCGTAAACTATGGTGACTTCTGTTTACTGGTCTGACATATAAAGAGCTTGGAAGTCATAAACTCCCTTTCTCACAAAAAAGAAAAAGCTGAACAAAGTGAAAATCAACAACTTATCTGAGATCCATTAGAGAACTGAGGTCACAGGGCAATCCACTGGCCCCAAAACTAGAGATAGAGATGAATATAGAGAATCTGAGTTTACCAGAAGCAGAAGCCATGGCTCGAAATGTGTAGGAAGACTTAACGGATAATTGATTAATTATTGTAGTCTGAGTATGGACTAATTTGAGAGATGAAAACTCCTGGGGGTGCACATCCTTAGGGAGACCTCCACACTTTTACTTCCACGTGTTGACTTATACCACCGGGTTTTCTAAGTGAAGATCAGAGAAAATTTTCATGCATCTGTCAGGGGGAAGGGAAAAGCAACCATTTTGAAATACACCTAGAGGGTCTGTTCTCATTAACAACAGACTGTCCTCAAGGGAAATTATTTTCCCAGAGCCTAACTAATGTGGGTTTTAACAGAGCCCAACTGAGGTGGGGGGAGAAAAATATTCAACTTCAGGCCTTTCTAGCCTGCCAAGTGGCAGACGGGAAATACCCAAACCAGTCCATTCTAATAATTCTGTATTAGATAAAAAAGCTGAGAAGGGTCCTAGCCAGTTTGGCTCAGTGGATAGAGTTCAGCCTGCAGACCAAAGGGTCCAGGGTTTGATTCTGGCCAAGGGCACATACTTTGTGTGCAGGCTCCTAATATCCTATCTTGTAAGTGTCCTTATTTCCTTAAAAATTAGCATGCATGACAGTATAAAATTCAGTTGTTTCCTATTGCCATTGCTACTTTCACCTCATCAAAATATAATATTCATAAAAGTGCTTTTTAAATTGTACACACAAAGATGACCTTCTGGACGAAGCCAGGGCTATAGCTACGGGATGGAGGCAGCCACGGCAGCTGCCAGGGAGTGATCGAGGCAGCTGTCGTGGCTGCAAAGGCCTACTCCTGTACAAATTTCATGCATCGGGCCTCTAGTCCTTTGATAATAAACCAGTAATTGAGTAAGTACAGATGTTTCTTTGAGTTCTGTGAGTCACTCTAGTTTTAATTCATTATTTTAAAGAAAAGTGCTGCTGAAAGCTTCAGGAAGCTTATGGTGAACATGCTCCATCACAAGATACTTGTGAATGCTGGTTTAAATGCTTTGAAAGTGATGATTTGATGTGAAAGACAAAGAACGTCCAGGTCAACCGAAAAAGTTTGAAGAACAACAATTACAAGCATTATTGGATGGAGATGCATGTCAAACTAAAAAACAACTTGCAGAAAGATTTCAGCAAACAATTTCCGATTGTTTACAAGCAATGGGAAAGATGTTAAAGGAAGGAAATGGATGCCACATAAACTGAACGAAAGACAAATGGAAAACCGAAAAGCCATCAGTAAAATGTTGCTTCAACGACACAAAAGAAAGTCTTTTTTGCATCGAATTGTGACTGGCAATGAAAAGTGGATTTATTTTGAGAATCCCAAATGCACAAAATCATGGGTTGATCCAGGTCAACCATCAACATCGACTGCAAGGCCAAATCACTTTGGAAAGAAGACAATGCTCTGAGTTTGGTGGCATCAGGAAGGTGTGGTGTATTATGAGCTTCTAAAAACAGGTGAAACCGTTAATACTGATCGTTACGGGAAACAAATAATCAATTTGAACCACGCTTTGACTGTAAAACGACCAGAATGGTCCAGAAGACACGGCAAAGTAATTTTGCTTCATGATGACGCACCATCACACACTTCAAAACCAGTTAAAGACACGTTAAAAGATCTTGCCTGGGAAATATTAACCCACCTGCTGTATTCACCAGACCTTGCTCCTTCAGATTACCACTTGTTCTGATAGATGGCACACGTACTTTCTGAGCAGCACTTCAAAATGAACAAAGTGGAAAATTGGGTCTCTGAATTGTTTGCCTCAAAACAAGAAAAGTTCTATTGGGACGGTATCCACAAATTACCTGAAAGATGGGGGAAATATGTAGCTAGCAAGGGACATTATTTTGAATAAATCACTTTTGATGTTTCTCTTGAAATTATCGTGTTTTCTTTGATTACAAAATGTACATTATTAACCTGTACATTGGTATCTAAAGAGAGATTCCATGTAATTAATTTACTGTGCTTCTATATCTTTCTATAATTTTGAATTTAACTTTTTAATGTCTAAATAACGTTCTTAAATATTATATTAGTATTCTCATTTTTAGTTTGTTTCAAATGCAACAAGTTGTATAAACACAAAAATAATTGATTTTTTAACCTTTGAAAAATAATTATTTTTATTTTGAAAATAAAATGTTTAAATTTTTTTATTTTTCAGTTACACTTTACATTCAATATTATTTTGTATTAGTTTCAGGTGTACAATAAAATGGTTAGTGATTTATTTTCTTATAAAAACATATAATAAATATTTGAAAGACTATATTCCTTCGTTTCCTCATATGTAAAATGGGGACATAATTGACTCATGTATTTGATTGAGAGAATTAAATAAAATATGTATAAAACAACACAATACCTAGCATATGTGTTTAATAAGTGTTAGTCATTATAATTTAGCTTGCATTGCAATTACAAGTTGAGGAAAAGTAAGTTTAAAACAAAAACAAATTAACCATCAACAAAACAACAAGAAAGCCCACTGCATGGGAGAACACATTTACCGAAACAAAACAAAGTATATGTAATGAGGCAAAGGAAATTCGTGTGCTAGATCCTTAAAAATCCACACTGTCTTCCCTCATTCCTTAAACCTGGAGTGGAGTTATCATTAATTTAAAATTAAATATTATCAATAATTGCATACACTGCTCTCATGTAAATATAAATCTTTGAAACCCTCTCTTTTACTCTGTAGCTCTGTTTAAGAACTTGATTTAAACTTCAGATGACACAAAGAGGGGACTATTCAAATGATGTCTGGAATTAAGTTATACACTAGAGGCCTGGTGCACGAACTCGTGCACAGGTGGGGTCCCTCAGCCTGGCTGGCGATTGGGGCAGCAGGAGGTTGGTGGTGGGGAGGGGTGGAAAGTTGGCCAGCCTGCCCTATCGGGGCCAGCCGGCCCAGGGGAGGAACCACGGGAGGTTGGCTGGCCATGGGAGGTTGGCTGTGGGAGTGCACTGACCACCAGGGGCAGCTCCTGCATTGAGTGTCTGCCCCCTGGTGATCAGTGTGTGTCATAGCAACCGGTTGACTGGTCGTTTGGTTGTTTGGTTGCTTAGGCTTTTATATAGAGAGATAATATAACTGTTAGAGTTTGTGTGGAGTTTTAGAGAGAATTCCCCCTGAAACAGTGAGAAGGATAGATATTTGAGGCAATAAACGCTTCTCTCCACATTTATATTTTTCCCACTGTCAGGAACCTAAATTGGTAAATACTGTAGCTCAGGTGCTGCCTCATGTATGAAGAGGGTTTTATCAAGGCAAACGTGAAACCCAATTTAGAATTTGTTTTTCCTTTTTCATTACATATTTACAAATACAGCACTCCAGGCAACAATTCAGACTGCTAGTGTGTAGATATTCTGCTGCTGTTTTCTGGTGGTGGGTTGAGAACTACCAATAATGCAATATGTATAAATCTATTCCACCATCATTGTGAGGAAATAACTTTTTAATCTCTACTTTAATATCCTCTTGTGCTCTATTTAATTGTGTTCTCTAGGGTTCTGGCCTGCAGAAAGAGGAACCGTAGAAGTCAGTGTTATAAAAAAATATCAGAATTACATCAAAGGACAAACAGGCAAGAGGGGAGAAAAATGAATGTTCTGACTTAAGAAAAAAAGGATAGATAACCTGGAGAAGGTAAACAAGCTGGCAGTAAATAAGTAGGTTTGAAATTTCTATTTTTTCTTTTGATTATAAATTTTTAAAAGGAAGAAAGAGAAAAAGAGGAGGAGGTGGAGGAATAACCTGTAGCTCTCCGAAAGCCAAATTTTAAGTCTATGAGATGAATTTTAACCATTTCTGATTTTGCTCCCACACTCTGAACCATTCATTACTCTCCTACCTATACAAATAATTTAATAAATTTATTATATATTTCATCAATATATTTAATATAGTAAAATATATTAAATAATATATACTAATATGTCTTATTTTGTGTCAAATGCTAAGATGAGACAACCTACATACTGATCTTGCCAAAGCAAAATTATAAATAACAGCTTATCTCCATAACTATGTTTTGAGCTCAACGAATGTCAAGAAAGTAGGGACTTCCCTAGCCAGTTTGGCTCAATGGATAGAATGTCAGCCTATGGAGCGAAAGTTCCAGGGTTCGATTCCAGTCAAGGACATGTACCTTGGTTGCAGGCTTCTCCCTGGCCTGGGCCCTGGTTGAGGTTCATGCAGGAGGCAACCAATTGATGTTTCTCTCACATCGATATTTCTCTCTGTCTTTCCCTCTTTCTTCCACTCTCTCTAAAAATCAATGAAAAAATATCCTTGGGTGAGGATTTTAAAAAATTACAATAAAATAAAAAAAGAATAATAATAAAAAGAAAGTAGGAACTGTTTTGTAAAAAATATACTGTTGACTTCTGATAAACAATTTGATAATAATGTCTAACAAAGGCAAGACTGTGCATATCCTAAAACCTAGTATCTTCACTTCTAGGTGCATTAAATACAAAAATATTTAAAACAACATTGTTTGTAGTACAACTGGAAACAACCCAGAATGAATAAAATGATTTAGATAAAGTAACTTGTATCAATATAGATGAATCTCTAAACAATAATGTTGCACGCAACAATAACAATTGGCAGCTTAATAACTATAGTAAAAGCCAATTTGTATGAAAATAAAATTTACATAAAATAGTTAATAGTGCTTAAGAAAAAAATACACGGTAGATCCTTGAATAACACAAGTAATTTAAACTGCATGGGTTCACTGAATTGCAGATCTTTTTCAATAAATATACAGTCAGCTATTCATTCCTCCGGTTTCACATCCACTGATTCAACCAACCATGGATAAAAACAGTGTTTTGATCTGTGGTTGGGAATTTGTAAATGTGGAGGGAAAATTTAAGTTATACTCATATTTTTTATTGCATTGGAGCCAGTGCCCCTAACTTCCACATTGCCAAGGGGTCTATATATAGTAAATATATAGAATATTATTAAGAAATAGAGGCCCGGTACATGAATTTGTGCACGGGTGAAGTCCCTCAGCCTGGCCGATAAGCGGCTCTGATCGGGGCCGATCAGGGACAGCCGGGGGGAGGGACCACGGGAGGTTGGCCGGCCGAGGGAGGTTGGTTGTGGGAGCACACTGACCATCAGTGGTGAGCTCTTGCATTGAGCATCTGCCCCCTGGTGGTCAGTGTGTTGTCATAGCGACCAATCGACCAGTCGAGTGGTCGACTGGTCATAATGGTTGCTTAGGCTTTTATATATATAGGTAATAAATAGCACTACAAGATACTGGTTACTTCTTAAGGGGAGGGAGGCTAATATGATTGTACAGGGGTTTGTTATTATCTTTTCTAATGTTTCATTTCTTAAACTAGGTAATTAATAAATATGTGTATTTTCTCCCCATAAATGTTCTGTGTGTCTTAAAGTTAATTTTAAAAAATTCTATGGAATACTAACCCATTGAAAATATTTGTGCTTAGAAAGAAAAGGGTGGCTGATAATAAATACACTTTAATCGTTTTCATTATCTATTGCTGCATATCAAACTACCTCAAAACTTAGAAATTTAAACAACCATTTCATTTGCTCATGAAACTTTAGGTGAGGAGTGTAGAGCACAGTGTGGTTGTTGTCTTATTCCAGTAACTCAGCTGCAATCAACTGGTGTCACACATATTTGTTACCTTCTTGCTCCTCCACGTGGACTCCTTCTCTCCCCTCATGTGGCCTAGTTGAGCTTCTTCACAGCATGGCTCTTGGGGTAGTTGTATGTCTTATATGTTGATTTTTTTTACCCCATGAGAGAGCATTCCAAGTGGTACAGTTTATAGTTACAGCTTTCTTAATGTCTAATATTACAAGTTATATGTTGTCTCTTCTTCCACATTTCATTGCAGAATCCAGATTCAAGGGCAAGGGAAACAGACTCAAGCTCTGGATGGGGTCTGGCAAGGTCACATTGCAAAAGAACATCTTATTTTCTAAACAATAAAATAAAATACAAAAATCAAAACACACCAACCTTCAAATAAAATATTTCTTCAACTATTGTGCCCCCCAACCCCACACACTATTTTTTAGCTTTTAAAGACAAGCTTTGAAAAGTATTGGGTAATCATTTTATCTTCATTCCCTAACCTCCCATTCAAGCTTTAATTCATTCTAACTTCATTTTTCCACCATCCACATAAAACTATTCTATTTAAAGGTCACTAAGTAACATTTAAGTAAAGAAGCCAATACCATGAATGAGAGAACAGTAACTCAACCAATAAAAGTTACATCCAGGGAAAAAGTATTAATGCAACTATAGTGTAGGAAATTAAAATAAGTTTTAGTTAGTATCAATATTGCATGCATGGAACAGAAACAGGAAGTTATTTTAAAATACTACATTATCCTATATAATAAAAGCCTAATATACTAAGTGTCTGGTCAACTGGTCAGCCGTTCAACCAACCAAATTGTAATATGCTAATGATATGCTAAGGCCATTCAACAGCTCACTGTGATGTGCACTGACCACCAGGGGGCAGACGCTCTGACCAGTAGGTTAGCTTGCTGCTGGGGTTTGGCTGATCGGGACTGGGCGAGCTGGGCCGGACACACCCTGGAGCCCTCCTGTGGTCCCTCCCTGGCTGGCCATCCCTCCCTGGCCCTGACTGAGCACCAGTGGAGTCCTTCAGCCTGGCCTGCACCCTCTCGCAATCCGGGACCCCTCAGGGGATCTTGGAGAGCCAGTTTCTGCTCAATCCCGCAGGCCAGGACGAGGGTCCCCACTGGTGCATGAATTCATGCACCGGGCCTCTAGTTATGTATAAAAAATAATTGGAGATGATAGCCACGTTAAATGGTAGAATGGACAGAGTGGAAAGCAGATTGGAGAACTAGAAGTTATACTCAGGAAATGAGGGGGTTTTTTCCCCTCACATGGCAAGATAAAGCAAAAGAAAAATTTTTTCAAAGACAATTTGAAAGATAAAGAGAATTGATTTAGAAGTCCCAACATCAATTTAAAAAACAGTTTAGAAGGAGAAAATTGGGAGACTGGAAAGGAGACAAAAGCTTAATTCACTATGTTTGAAGGGATTCCCAGCACTATTTATCTCATAGACTTCACCATATTGTGAAATGTAGCCATAAGCCATTCAGATATCCAAGCTAAAAATCTGGAGTAATTTTTAATATATTTTCCCACACAATAATCTCAGATCAAATATATCAACAAATGCTTCATAACATCTCTAATCTCTCCGGTTTCTATTGCCATTTGTTCCAGCTTCCTAATACTTTGTAATAAGCACATGTGGGTATAATCTCTCCTTTTTAATTTTCATGTCTTTAATGTATTAGTTTATTGCATGCTCATATTTTTTTCATTGATTTAAAATGTATTTATATTAATCCAATGTCTCAAATGTGCATATAAATACAGATGTTCATTGATTTGAAATCTTTTTGTTGTTGTTGTTGGCATTTAGAGACTATTTAAATTTGGGGCTAATCAAATCCAGCTATATTTATTTAAAATGTACCTCAAATATGTAATTAGGTCCTTGTGTGTATATATGTATATATGTATGTGTATGCTGATTTCTGTACATTGGATCCTGCCATGTTGATTTTTTTTGTCCTTTTGTACAAACTATACTCTGTAATTATCATATATTTATGAGTCTTTTTAATATATCATTATTTGTAAACATATATTCCTATTATTTAGGGTTTAAGCTTACATGAAATATTTATAATATATTTAACGTAGAAAGTTTAGCACAATTTTACTATGACTGGATTCTGAAGTAAGATTTTTAAACTTAATTTTGGGTTTCATATTCAGATTATTGTTTTCATATAACAATAATGTTATGTCCTTATCTTTGCGTAATGACTTCTATAAAATAACCTTATTTTCTATAAAAAAAGTAGTAGTTAAATAGAAGTTGTCTTGCTTGGCCAGTTTAGCTCAGTAGTTGAGCATAGACCTATGAACCAGGAAGTCACAGTTTGATTCCCAGTCAGGGAACATGCCCAGGTTGTGGACTCAATCCCCCAGTGTTGGGCGTGCAGGAGACAGGCAATTAATGATTCTCTCTCATCATTGATGTTTCTATTTCTCTCTACCTCTCCCTTCCTCTCTGAAATCAATAAAAAATATATTTAAAATAGAGGATGTATGTTTGTCAAAGAGAGATGAGTTTAAAGACTTTCAATCCATAACAATTTAAAAATATCATACTATCATCTTAACATCTAACATTTTCTTTTTTAAAATATATTTTTATTGATTTCAGAGAGGAAGGGAGAGGGAGAGAGAGATTGAAACATCCCTGATGAGAGAGAATCATTGATCAGCAGTCTCCAGCACGCCCCCTACTGGGCCTCGAACCCCCAACCCGAACATGTGCCTTTGACTGGAATCAAAACCCAGACCCTTCAGTCCACAGGCTGATGCTCTATTCACTGAGCCAAACTGGCTAGGGCCTAACTTTTTCTTTTTTGACCACAATGACTTCATGCCTTACTTTGAGCAATAGAATTGACATGAGACTTCTGGATATAGATCTTAAAAGACCTTGAAAATATCCTCTTTCATCTTCTTGGAATTCTTTCTCAGTTTTATGATGCAATCCAGGCTAGCACCATCCAGTGGTCGGCAAACTGCCGCTCATGAGCCACATGCGGCTCTTTGGCCCCTTGAGTGTGGCTCTTCCACAAAGTACCAACTTCTGAGCATGGGCCACAAAGTTTCAATCGCACTGTACATGCGCGCCCACACGTGGTATTTTGTGGAAGAGCCACACTCAAGGGGCCAAAGAGCCGCATGTGGCTCGTGAGCCGCAGTTTGCCGACCACTAGACCATCAAGGCCTCATTAAACTATCAAATGACTGAAACCATTTGAAAGCCAGTAGAAAAGACCAGCAAAAGGACTATGCAACTGAATCTAGTCATCATTGCTGACCTTCAAAATAGTGTGGGGGGTATGGTTGGTATTTTGAGCCAAAATGTAATCAATATATATGTATTCGTAGAGTGTTGCCATAACAAGAAAACCTCAAACATGTGGCTTTGGCGTTGAGACTAAGTGTCAAGGAGAAGCTGGAAGAACACAATGATGTGGGTGCCGAGGAAGCAAGGAATAAACTTCTGTAGGAGGCTGGAAAAGAATGGCCTAGAGTAATTAGGAAAGAAGAAAATATATTTGATAAACATGATGAAGCGCTTAGTGAGATCTGAGGCAGAATATTGAAAACATCAATTCTAGTTCATATATAGGGCACTGTGAGAGAGACAAACCTAAGCTGGAACTGTATGGAATGCAATCAGGACTTGTTGTTTTACATCTCCACTGTCTACAGCTGAAAGAAAATTCCCAAAGTGGGAAATACCCTCCATGCTAAAGTGATCTTTAGTTCATTTTCCTTTTATGTGTAAAATACAAATAGAATAGTGGCTGTAAATAGTCTATAAGTTCTCATATTTTATTTAATTCATAAAATATTAATTTTGGGATATTAAAAACCAACTGAACTAAGTATAACAGTTACTAATTTATTCTCTAAATCTCTTATATATTCATAGATTTAATGATTAAATCACTAAATTTAATGAGTTAGGGCTTTAGCTCAAAATAAATTATTTTTAAATGTTGGCTTATTACAAAGTTGACTTTTTTTTAAAGAGACAAACGAATAAGCAAAAAAGAACACCCATGTGCCCTAGCCTGCTTGGCTCAGTGGATAGAGTGTCGGCCTGTGTACTCAAGGACCCCGGGTTTGATTCCGGCCAAGGACATATGCCTGGGTTGTGGGCTCAATCCCCAGTAGGGGGCGTGTAAGAGGCAGCCGATCAATGATTCTCTGTTATCATTGAAGTTTCTATCTCTCTCCCTCTCCTTTTCTGTCTGAAATCAATTTAAAAAAAAAGAACTTATAGTTTAGTGTATTTTCTTATATGACTCCAAGTAAATTTCATCTCATTCAAGAATGCTGTTATAAATATTTCTCCTAGTAACAAACACATATCTTATGGATGGAGCCTTAGAAGGAAAAGCCACGAATTGAGACACACAATGGACTAGGTTTGTTTCTCCTGGTAGTTTAGTAGCTAAACACAAAAGTACACATTATTTTGAAGTTTGTGTGTGCTGAGTAATAGCATCCCGCACCCTAAGCTTGGTAAACAGAATGTGGGGAAAAATGAACAAGTGTGAGATTGCCTGCTAATGATTTCTCCTCTTTCCCAGCTTGCCCACAGCCATGCATCTCAAATGACACTTAAAACTGGGAATGTAAAGGGAAGCTAGATGTTTTGGTTTGCTCTGTGCTTTGGTCATTTGGTAATGTAAAGGCAAGGTCGGTCTTCCAACCCTATTCACTGAATTTCCATTAAGAGTTAATAATTACTAATGTTACTACAATCATTCATAATACTACTGCTATTGATATTAGTACAATAATTACAACAATATTAAATTGAATAGAAATTTTAAGATTATTAGCTTGTCAAAAGACTAAGCCAAATAAGACTAAGTAAATTACAGTGACGTTCCAAAATATTTTAATATGCATAGAAAAAATGGTGGGAAATGCTTGTTTGTCTGGCTCACAAACTGATGAGCAAAAACTGGGCAAACCTAAAGAACAAATCACTAGGAAAAACATCCCATAGCAGATTGTTATTGATTCTGTGTAGAAAATAAAAAAGAACAAATAATTGAGCAATGAAACAAGTTGGGGACAACAGAACACTGGACCGAGCATTGGCCAGCCTACTACACTCCACCTTCAATACTAATGCAATCTGGTGATTAACTAAGAAAGATTGAGCCCTAGCCGATTTGGTTTGGTTCCGTGGATAGGGCGTTGGCCCACGGACTGAAGGGTCCTGGATTTGATTCCAGTCAAGGGCACGCACCTTGGTTGCAGGTTCCCTGGCCCTAGTGGGAGTGTGTGCAGGAGGCAACTAATCAATATGTCCCTCTAACATGGATGTTTCTCTCTGTCTCTCCCTTTCCCTTCCACTCTCTCTAAAAATCAATGGAAAAATATCCTCAGGAGAGGATTAACAGAAAAGAAAAAAAAGAAAGAAAGAAAGATTGAGTCTGGGGAAAGAGATAATTCATTTCCAGGGTAGGATTCGAAAGAAAGAAAGAAAGAAAGAAAGAAAGAAAGAAAGAAAGAAAGAAAGAAAGAAAGAAAGAAAGAAAGAAAGAAAGAAAGAAAGAAAGAAAGAAAGAAAAAAAGATTGAATCTGGGGAAAGCGATAATTCATTTCCAGGGTAGGATTCCTAAATGGGATCATGAAATGTATCACGTATTTAGGATCAACAAGAATACCGCAAAGCCGGAGGAAACTGTTACACACCAGGTGAAATTCTTATTGTCTGATGTGGTGAAGTTACTGTTTGGGGAACCTGTCTCTGGAGCAGCTGAGGGTTGGAACCTTCCCAGTCCCTTTAGTTATTCTTTGCATAATTAGGGGTAATTTCTAGGAGAGAGCATGTATTGAGGTCTCTGACTAAAGTTTGCATTTGAACAGTTAGGTTTTTGTTTGGTTTTGGTTTTTAGTAGTGAGAGAAGTTGACAATCATGTCACATACAGAAAATCACTTTAGATTGTCGGGTAGTGACCTTCCCTAGGAGGCTAATGTAGAGATAATAGGTCTGATTTTTCTGAGATAAGTGATAGCCCCAGCTGGCAGCATAATGGCTGCTGTTTCAACAGGGGCTTCCTGGAAAGTTGAGAGTGAAGAAGAACCTAATCCTTCATTGGGGAAGATAGGCTTGATCTCATTTGCCAACTCTGAATAAATGGCTGTGTTGGCAGAATGATGTGATGAGAAATTGCTGAGAATTGTTTGGGCTTAACCAGTCATCAGTCCCCAGTGTCACTTTATATATATATATATATATATATATATATATATATATATATATATATAAAAGCCTAAGCGACCATTACGACTAAACAACCAGAACGACTGTTCAACCAGTCACTATGTCCGCACTGACCACCAGGGGACACCAGGGGGCAGACACTCAATGCAGGAGCTGCCCCCTGGTGGTCAGTGCGCTCCCACAGCCAACCTCCCGCGACCCCTCCCCCCCAGCTGGCTGGCCCCCTGATAGGCCTCGATCCCCAGCCAGGCCGAGGGACCCTACCCATGCACAAATTCGTGCACCAGGCCTCTAGTAAATAAATAAGTATATATATTTCAAACATTTAAAACTTATAAAAATACATGCGTACATTTTACTAACATATACAAACACATTTCATACATTTATACATTTTACACTAGAGGCCCGGTGCACAAAAATTTGTGCACTACATAGTAACCACTCTATTTTCATTCTATTTCTTCTTTCATTGTTCCCCATCCCTTCAGGATCATTTTTTCTCTCTGAAGAGCATTCATTAGGATTTCCTATATTGATAGTCCTCTGGATGGCAACACTTAATGTTGTTGTGTCTTAAAAATATCTTCATTTTGCTTTGATTACAAGATGATTATGATTATAATATTTATCATTATGATTTGGCTAGAAATATAATTCTAAACTGATCAATATTTCCCTTCAGCACTTTAAAAGACATTTTTCAGGATCACTGCTCTATTTCAAGTCCTGACAAAAATGTTCTATACAGATAATAAATAAATAAAAGAATAAGGAAAAATAAACTCATAGAGGAAAAAAAGTTGTGAAGCCAGGTATGGGTCTTTGGTCTGTAAGTTATTTGAAGGAAATCAGTCTTTTTTTCTGACTGCTTTTAAGTTTTTTTTATTCCTTTTATATTGAATTTCCATCATGATGTTGACTAGGTGTAAATATATATTTATTTCTCTAGCTTGATATTCTTTGATATTCTTATCTCTAAGAATGGAAGTGCCCATCAATTCTGGAAAACATTTACTTATCCCTTCAAATATTACTCTTCTCCATTCTCCAGTGTCTTCTCCTATTTATATTCCAATTAAAATTATAATAGGCAATTTCTCATCTTGTCCTCCACATCTATTATTTTTTTCATCTGGGCTTTGATTTGTTTTTACTTTTGTTGTTTAGGTTTTGTAGTCTTCTTTTCTGATCTAATGTCCAGTGTATTACCTCTGTCTCTAGTTGTATCAAGTCTTCTATTGATTTCATTCTTGTTTTTCATATATATATATATATATATATATATATATATATATATATATCTTGCTGAAAATTTCAATCTATTGTTTTATATCCTTAAATAGAATAAGTTATAGTGGATTTTTCTCATAACATACACTAATATTTCCCAAAACTACAGTCCATGAAGATGTTTGTCTAATATTTCTGTTGCTTCTTGCTCATTGAGTCTTGTTCCCATGTTAAATTGTTATATTTAACTGTGCTTATTGTATTTGAAAAATTACTTCTAGAAACAGGATCCCAGCCCCAAGTGTAGGGTGGGAGTAGGGAAGTTAGTAGAATTCCTGCTGTTGGTGGGCCATGGACTTCTACTTTGGTCCATTTACAATGCAAGGGCATCAAAAAGAATGCATCAGGCTCTCAGCCATTTCTTATAGATTGGCATATGCTCTCAACACAACAGAAAACATTGATACTAGTTGCATCTCTCAGGGTCTTCTCCCAGATCTTGGTCTGGCAATTTTTCACTATTGTTAGCTCTGATCTCTTTTAAGATAAAAGAATTTAAATAATCCAGCTTGTTTTCAATTGAGTAATCATATGTGAATTACTTAGTTTACCATAAGTACTGGGTGAAATAGATTGTGTGCAATGTAGTGGTATGGCCATATTACTGTAATCCTTGATATAATTCACCCCCACTAATTTTGTCCTGAGAGATTAGTTATCCAAGATGATACAAAGAGTTAGGAATAATATCAGGGCTAAACCTCAGGTCTCCTAATTGCCTGACAATGTTTCTTCCATAACTGACAGATTAGTGTCTGTCATATTTTAGATGTTCAATAAGTATTTATTGAATTAAAGAATCAGTATATTTATATAATGTTCATTCATACAAAATTCCATAATACAAACAATGCTAAACTGCATTTGTTGTTAACATTTACATGCTTCTGAAAAAAAACAACAGTGTGAAATTCTCTGAGTGGCACTCACTGGTTTCATACTTAGGGAAAACAATCAGCAGGATTGATTTCTAGAACTTCAAACAACTTCATATTCTATTCTGTTTTTTATTTTCTCTGCCAAAAGTAGTAATTACTCATTGGCTTCCTAATTTTTAGCCTGGAGGGACAGTTTTTTAACATGCAAATACAGTTATTATCCACATCTTAGGTTCTAACATTGGACTACATGCTATACAGAACAACTTTTTAAAAAAATATATTTTTATTCATTTCAGAGAGGAAGGGAGAGGGAGAGAGAGAGATAGAAACACCAATGACGAGAGAGAATCATTGATCAGCTGCCTCCTGCATGCCCCCTACTGGGGATCGAGCCTGCAACCCGGGCATGTGCCCTTGACTGGAATCAAACCCGGGACCCTTCAGTCCGCAGGCCGATGCTCTATGCACTGAGCCAAACCAACTTTTAAAATGAGCTGTGTATATGCTGAATATGATCCATTGCTACATTTTACACTTCAAAATAAGTTATATTGAAAATTATCTGGGAAAAGGACATCCCTATATCATTTTATTGTTAGAGGTAAGTCTTTTTTTTTTAAAAATCATAGAGATTACCATCTTCTGCCGAGAATTCAGAAAACTGAAAAGGCTGCCTTTTCCACACTAACAATGAAAAAACAGCAGTGCCAATTGTATTTTCTTGAACCCATCAGAGATGTGAGGTTACAGAATAATCAACAAAGCTGAGTTCTTTGAGAAAATAGACACTTTCAAAGTGAGATGTGGCATGACCATTGACCCGCCTATGGCAGAGTACCGGAGGAAGACGGGGCTGCCATACAAGTGGCTAAAAAGACTTCAACTGAAATATTTGACAATTTGCTAAAGGCCAAGTGTGGTCTGGCATGAGATTATAGAGCTCCTGAGAGCTGTTAGCACAAAGCGAGATGGCATATACTTGAAGGAACTTCTCCAGAGACGTATCCAGGTGTGGAAGAGAAAGATTGTGAGCAGGACAGAATATTTGAGAAAGCATCCCTCGGTGGTTTAAAGCAATCAATGTAATGCACCATGTCCACAGACTAAAGAAGCAAAACAATATAATCGTCTCAATAAATGCAAAAGAATTTGGACAAAATTCAACATCCATTTATGATAAAAACTCTCAGAAGACTAGGGAAAGGAACTTCCTCTATCTGATAAAGGGTATCTGAAAAAAATACCCTACAAATAGTGTAATAATGATGAAAGACTGAATAATATCCTCACAATTACAGTGCAAGCAAGGATGTCTGTTCTCACCACTCCTTTTAAACATAGTATTTTAGGTCCTAGCCAATACAATGAGGCCTAACATACAGATATACATGCATACATACATACATACATACATATGTACATGCATATATAAATGGCATACAGATTGGATATGAAAAAGTAAAATTATTTACAGGCAACAAGATTCCTATATTTAGATATCCAATACAATCTACAAAAGGCTAAAAGAGTTTAAAGGCTAAAAGGCTCTAGGTGAGTTTATCAAGGTCATAGGATAAAAGGTTAATAGAGAAAAATCAATTGTATTTTTATGTACTAGCAATGAAAAATTGGAAATTTAATTTTAAAAATAACATTTAAAAAGTAGCTTAACAGTGGAGAAATCTGGCAAACACTACCTCTGCCAGCTGATCAAGGTCAACATCAACAGTGATAAGCCATATTGATAGCATGTACTCCGGGTTTCCGGCTCCTTCCCTGGAAGGAGGCATGCAGGAAGCAGCCAATCAATGTTTCCCTCTCACATCAATGTTTCTCTCTCCCTCTCCCTCTCTCTCTGAAAAAAAATCAGTAAAAATATCTTTTATTTTTTATTTATTTAAAATATATGTTATTGATTTTTTACAGAGAGAAAGGGAGAGGGATAGAGAGTTAGAAACATCAATCAACTGCCTCCTGCACACCCCCTACTGGGGAAATGCTCGCAACAAAGGTACATGCCCTTGACTGGAATCAAACCTGGGACCCTTCAGTCCACTGGCCGATGCTCTATCCACTGAGCCAAAACAGTTAGGGGTAAAAAAGTCTTTTAAAAAAAAGAATTAGGTATATAGTGATGAACAAGAGGAATATTGTTATTGAATGTATCTCCTGCCTTCACAGAACTTAAGAGGCTCAGAGTAGAATGCATATCTTGAATTGCAGTGTAACATGATAAGCTCTGGGTTGATATATGAAGACATGGAATGGATATACAATTCAGGTTTAGTGGAGTCAGTCAAGCCTTTTCAAAGTGATTTCTAAGTTGAGTTATGGAGGGTGACTAGAAATCACCCCAGGAAGTGAGAATAGAGGAGGGAAGTATTTCAGACAGAAAGAGCACTGTCTGAAAAGGTCCAAAGTGGGAGTCAAGTGAGTTTGGTCATCTGAAAGGAGTTCCTTATTATAGGAACGTATACAGTGAGGTGGTTGCTGAGAGATTAAACTAGAAATCTATAAAGGGATCAAGTCATGTAGAGCTTAATATACTATATTAAAGGTTTTAGTCTTTCCCATTTTTGCACAATGATATTAATTTTTAATTAATATACATGAGTTTTGTGTGCATGCAAATTGGGGAAAATTTACAGTTTTCAATCTGGCTAAACCTTGAAATTAATATTTTAGAAGTTCCCAAAGGCCTAGTTCCTTTATACACTCTTCTTCCAAACACACCTTATACTTTACAGAATTAACTATTCCTCTTCCCCAACCTTCCTCATCCAAGTATACTGTCTCACAACTGGCTGATCATAGAATTCACATTGGTGAAGGCTGATGCCTTAATCCTAGATGCCATTGTCATTTATACTACGATGACTATTGTTTTTCTACCTGTTTTTGTTTCTTTGTTTCCTCTTGAGAAACCTGATTTACTGTTATAATTGTGTTTACTTAATTTCTGAAGTGCAGAGAATAAAATAAATTGCTAAACAGAATACTGCAGAGCCAAAAACAAAAAACAACACCACATTTCATATAGTATTTTTTTTACTTTAAAGTATTCCAAGTGCTATATTTTTTTTTCTAAGAAAATTTTTCTCTGAGAGTCATAATCATCAGAGACCCTGACATTCAGTCAATATGATAAACAAAAGGTTATGGTGACTTTTTTGCAAAAAAAAATTAAGTGATAGACATCAGACAGAGAAGGTCAGTTTTGATTATGATGCCTGAATTGTCTATCATGGTTCATGTAAGTTTTGCTTCATAACCAATATTGAGTCAGAGAAAAATTAAATTGGGTGGATGGCTGAGTTTTTCCAAGTAATGGCTTTTACTGTCCTATTTATAATCTAATATTTCAATTGGGCAGCTACTAATCATGGTGCCTTTATTAATTACATTGTTTTTTATAATAAAAAGGCGAAAGATTTATGCAGTCTGAAGAGAAACCAGAGCATTGTTTTTTATAATAAAACTAGAGGCCCGATGCATGAAATTCGTGCAAGGGGCTTGGCCCTTGCAGCCCCGGCTTCTTCTGGAAGGTCGTCCCGGTGGTCGTCCAGAAGGTCGTCCAGATGGTTGTTCTGCTGTTCAGTCTAATTAGCATGTTAGCTCTTTATTAAACAGGATCGGAAACAATACTATCTATTGTGAAATAAATAAATTAGCAGTATTAATAGTATAATTTATTTATTCATTGTTATCATTACTCAATAGACATTTATTGAGCTCATACTATTTGCCATGTGATAAATACTGAGGATTTAAAGGTAAGGCAATACTCATTAATTCATGGTCTCAATCCATGACGAGGTTAAGAGACAATTATGTTAGCAAAACAATAAATGTGGAAATTTTGAATTTAATAAAAAAAGACGTTATTTCAAAAGTCTTCAGGAAGTGAGCCGGATTAGTATTAGGACCGTTTGCTGGTACATATCCTAAGAATCAACGTAGAGTAGAAACAAAAACAATGCAGGTACAGTGATCGCTACCTACCCTGTGAGTTATCCAAGCTGACAGCTGGTATCTTATTGAACCAATAAGAACATTTCAACTCTACTAAGCACATGGCAATTTTTTTTGACATTTTATAGATACTATTGTTACAAAATAGCATTTTTATTTTTATGCCAGGATGCAGAAAAATTCTTTTTCAAACCAAAAAGATTTTATGAATTGGATCCAAGGGCTTAAAATGATGCTGATGAGGACAGCCAAAATAGGATTTTGGAATTACCCTTTATTATCAATAAACTTCTCAATCTCTTTCTCTTGTGCCACCTGTAGGGGTGTTGACAGAACTAATTCCAAGAGAGCATCACTGCCAAAAATTGGTATTTCTGCCTATTTATAAGTGCCTCACATGAGAAGGGAATACAACCTGCTTGAGTCTGATAATATTTTTCTCTTCTGCAAAATTTATATGGTTTAATTAAATTTTTATTTTTAAGCACTACCCACATCATAAATACTTTCTGTGATTTTGTAAATTATTTTTTGTAATTTTAGTGACCCTGTTTATTAATGTCATAGAATGAATCAGTTGCATGTATAGTTGCCCTATAGACCCAGCACATTAAACAGTACCAAAAGGGCTCTAATTCTACAAAGGAAAAGGCATGTAATTGCTATGCAGCTGTACATTGCATTTGTCATCTGTTATACAAATGAGAAGGGTGAGAACCCCAAAATATCCAGGACCTACCATTTATTCTTAATCATCATAATCACCATTAATCATCATTCATCAACTCCAAACACATATTCTCCATCCTTTTGGACATATGATATGGCATTACTAAATGTGTCATTTGTACTTGAGTACTGACTAAAACTCTATTGGTTTACAGAGAAAACTTGAAGGGAATAGATCAGAGGGCACATGCATACATTTATTTTCTTTAGTATAAATAAATATTTGTTTAGACTGATACATATGAGAAGTCATTATCCTCAAAAATGCAAAAATAAATTTTGCCCTGAAAGAATTACCTGTTTTGATACCATATGAAAACATAAGTTATATAACAATCACAATATAGTGATAGCATAGAAAAGTAAGGCGGGGGGGGAGAAGTTATAGTATGCTGCATCATTTACCTCCTTTTTTAATGTCTCTGAGCCTGGAAAATTGATAATATAGTGCCAATATTTAGGATTTTATGTACATGGGATTCTGAAAAGAGCATAGATAATTTGTAACTGTTGGAAATAAATATTTTGTCATATAATATAATCCACAAAATTTATGCACTCCCAGGAGATTTTTTTTACAACCTACACTGTGAATAGTAAAGCTCAATATTCAAGGGTATTGGATGAGACAACTAAGCAAGTAAGCCATGTCTGACAATGGATATCTTTCAACATTGCTTTGTTTACTTTCAGTGCCTGTATCCATTAATACTGATTGTCCTTCACCTTTTCTCTTGATAGGAATGAAAACATCATATTGCAACTGTTTCAAAGAATAGTGAAATGGGAATTAGAGGAACAATACGAACAAGTTGTCTGAGTTCGTCTGAAATACACTTGCAAGGAACTAGATGCCTGTTTAACTCTTTAATAGATCATTGTGAAAGGCCCTTTTGACTGCCCTAAGTTTGGCAAGCACTTTGTTACTGAAAAGGTACAGATATTTACAAATTTAATGGCAGTGAACCCGCTTTTAGGTTTACTCTTATAGTTTGGTTCTCTTCATCACTCACTCAGATCACTGCATTACTGAAATTAATTCAATTTGTCAAAAGTGTTTAATGTGCACAATCTAAATTTCCAAATTAAGTGACTAAAACTGATTTCATGGTGCTGCATATTTTGCAATCACAGGCCGAATGCTGGCCTCCATGAAGACAGAATCATAAATATACTAGAGGCCCAGTGCACGAATTTGTGCATGGGTGGGGTCCCTCTGGGTGGCCTGCAGGGATCGGGCCGAAACCTGCAGTCCAATGCCTCCTACAGCTCCTACCTGCTGCACCCACTCATCCTGGCCCCATTGTGCCTGCTGTGGGCTCGCGCCCAATCAGTCCCGATCAGGAGAGGCTCCTGCTGCCACAACAGGCTCTCCAGCCATGAGCCCTGTGTCTGGCACCTGCCCATGGGGAGTGGCCTGCAGGATCGGGCTGAAACCGGCTCTCTGACATCCTCCAAGGGGTCCTGGATTGTGAGAGGGTGCAGGCCAGGCTGAGGGACCCCACCGGTGCACACTTGGGCTGGGGAGGGCTCCAGGGCATGCCTGGTCCATCTTGTTCAGTCCCGATTGGCCGGACCCCAGCAGCAAGCTAACCTACCGGTCAGAGTGTCTGCCCCCTGGTGGTCAGCGCATATCATAGCAAGCCTTAGCATATCATTAGCATATTATGCTTGGGTTGGTTGTTCGGTTGTTCTGCCATTCAGTCTATTTGCATATTACCCTTTTATTATATAGGATTTATCTTCCTTAAATGTAGCCTGGAAGATGAAGGTGCCATTGTATTCAGTGGGCCAGAAGTTCTTAAACTTTTTGATCTCAGAACCTTTTTACATGCTTACAATTACTGAGGATGCCAAAGAACTTTATTAATGTGAGTAATATTTATTTTTACTCTACTAAAAATTAGAAATAAGAATTTAAAATATTAATTCCTTACAGAACATTTCATCCTAGAGCTGCAGAATATACATTCTTCTCAAGTGAACATGGGACATTCTCAAGATAGACCACATGACAGAACAAAAACCAAGTCTCTACAAGTTCATGAAAATTGAATCATAGCAAGCATATTCTCATATCAAAATGGCATGAAACTGGAAATCAACTACAATAAAAACACCCCCAAACAATTCAAGCACATGGAGGCTAAATAACATATTAAACAATGAATGAGTTACCAATGAGATCAAGGAAGAAATAAAAAACTTCCTGGAAACAAATCCATTACATAGATTAAAAGGCATATGAACAGAAGAACATATAATCATATGTTGTACAAGAAAGAAATGAACAATAAAACCATGAAAAGTCTTGGAAGAAACTTAAATACATAGTATTAAGTGAAATGAGCAATTTTGAAAAAAGTCCACATACTGTATTATTACAACTCTATGATATTCTAGGAAAAAAACAAAACTATGTAGATAGTAAAAAGTTCAGTGGTTGCAAGGGACTAAGGGTGGGGAGGTATGAATAGACAGAAAACTTCCCCTACCTAGTGAAAGAAATAGACTTACTAGGTGTACCAGTTAATAATGCAGATTTCTTTCAATAGGTGGAGTTACACATATGTTGATATATATGCGATTTGATATGAATGATATTTTGTTGTATGGACAACAAGCTTTCTGCAAGTTTGTGTTTTTTTTTTGAGTTTGACACGCATCTTCATCCAATAATGCTGGTAATTGTTGGTCTTCAAACTTTTTTGGTTGACCTGGACGTTCTTTGTCTTTCACATCAAAACCATCACTTTTAAAGCGTTTAAAGCAGTATTCACAAGTATCTTGTGATGGAGCATGTTCACTAGAAGCTTCCCAAAGTATATGATAACTTTCAGCAGCACTTTTCTTCAAAATAAAATAATGAATTAAAACTTCCCGTAAATGCTCTCTTTTTTTGGTACAAAATTCGACATTTTTTAAGCGTAAAAATATCTATGATGTTAACATCTTCAGAAAATGTGATATGTGAAGTTTTGAAGCTTGTTGTCAATACAACAAAATATCATTCATATCAAATCGCATATATATCTACATATGTGTAACTCCATCTTTTAAAAGAAATCTGCATTTTTAACCGGTAAACCTAGTACAAGTCCAGGAAGCGCAGAGGGTCCCAAATAAGAGGAACCTAACGAAGACCAGACCAAGACTCATCATAACTAAGATGCTAAGGGTTAAAGACAAAGAGAGGGCCTTAAAAGCAATAAGAGAAAAGCAGTTAGTTACCTGCAAGGGAGTGCCCATAAGACTATCAGCTGAGCCCTGGCCGGTTTGGCTCAGTGGATAGAGTGCTGGCCTGTGAACAGAAGGGTCCTGAGTTTGATTCTGGTCAAGGGCACATGCGTAGGTTGTGGGCTCAATCCCCAGTAGGGGGGTGTGCAGGAGGCAGCCAATTAATGATTCTCTCTCATCATTGATGTTTCTATTTCTCTCTCCCTCTCCCTTCCTCTCTGAAATCAATAAAAAATATAAATTAAAAAAATATCTGTCAGCTGATTTCTCAACAGAAACATTGCAGGCCAGAGAGAAGTGGCAAGAAATATTCAAAGTGATGAAAAGCAAAGACCTACAACTAAGATTACTCTACCTAGCAAAGCTATCATTTAGAGTTACAGGTCATATAAAGAGCTTCCCAGATGAGAAAAATCTAAAGGAGTTCATCACCATCAAACCAGTATTACACAAAATGTTAAAAGGTTTTCTTTAAAAAGAAAAAAAGATGAAAAACATGAACAATAAAATGGCAATAAATGCATATCTATCAACAACTGAATCTAAAATCAAAATAAATGAACAAACAGAACAAACACAGACTCAAAGATACACAGAATATTTTGACAGTTGCCAAATGGGAAGGCAGTTGGGAGTATGGGTGGAAAAGGTGAGGAGATTTAGCAGTAGAAAGTGGTATATTTACACAATAGAATACTATGCAACTGTAAAAAAGAAGGATCTTTTACCCTTTGAGACAGCATGGAGGGTCCTGGAGAATATTACGCTAAGCAAAATAAGCCAGTAAGAGAGACAAGTATCACATGATTTCACTTGTATGTGGAATCTATGGACAAAATAAAGTGACAAACAAAAAGATCCAGAGACATTGAAGCATGCAACAGACTGATGTATTTCAGAGGGAAGGAAGGTGGGTGGGAAAAGATTAACCAGTGAAGTTATATGCATTTATGCATAGCTCATGGAATAGACAATAGTGTGGTGAAGGCCTGGTGAGGTGGCAGGAGCAGGGTGGAGGAGTCAATGGGGGGGAAATGTGTGACATCTGTAACATTTTCAACAATAATTTTTTAAAAAATTAATTCATTTTAAAATAAAAAATAAACCCCTTGCGTGTTAAAATAACATTTTATAATTAGTAACTATTGTCCAAAGCAAAAAAAAATCATAAGAAGAGTACACATTATTGTATAATGTTATATTTTTGCAAATATTCTCACTATCTTGCTTAATGGTAGACCACTGGACTCACACATCTGCTTCTGTATTCAGTCTTATTGAGAAATCATACATCATATAACCTGTGGAAAACATCACTGTACACATGAGAGAGACTAGAAGTATCAAAAACAGCCCAGCCCAGTGTGGCTCAGTGGATTGAGCATCATCCCATGCACCAAGAGGTCAATGGTTCCATTCCCGGTCAAGACACATGCCCAGATGGTGGGCTGGATCCCCAGTAGGAAGCATACACGAGGCAGCTGATGGATGTTTCATTCTCACATTGATGTTTCTCTATCTCTCCCTCCCTCTCTCTCTGAAAAAAAAAATCAATAAAGATACATATTTTTAAAAGGCAGTAATTCTTTTTTTAAAAAAGAAGTGACAAAAACAGTAAATGTCTTACCATTTACTCTAAAAATATTTGACTTTGTAAACCCTGAAAGGATCTCAGTGACATCAGGCATTTCCTGGAACATATTTTAAGAACTACTGTAATTGGGCTATTAAATCAGTTGTACTATATATAGAAATTTTAAGTGTGTCTCTTTAGGGAGAGGGTCTGGGATAGACAAAGGTTAAGGTATTTTTCTTCACACTGAAAGTTTTTGTTTGACTTCTTGTCATTGTAGAACAGTTATACTTGTAACCCACTTTCTTCTGATTTAAATGCCTGGATAAAACTATATGAGGATTTCCTTAAAATAGATTTGAGGTTATCTATCTTGGAATGGGATGAGTGACCCTGAATTGACTTTAAATGTTCATATATTTAAGGTAGATACCCAGTGAAGGGTTCTTAGCAACAACTTAGGAATCTTCCATAAATCTGTGACACTTTATACTAACTACTCTTGACTCTATTCTTTTTCCATTGTTCTTTTTCCTTCGTGTGTGTGTGTGTGTGTGTGTGTG
>NW_005871068.1:4657903-4739233 GCF_000147115.1 Myotis lucifugus
CTTTTTGGAACAAAGCAGATTATAAACAAATATTTGAATACATAAATAAATTATCACTTCAGCAATTACTTGATGAACTTATTACATATTTAATTTGTGCTTCCTACCAACCAAAACCACTCAAGTGCCAGAGTACAATCCTAATAACTTTATTTATCCAAAAATGTTAGGAAAAGCATCATTGCCCAGAGTAGATATTCAGAAAAGTATTTTAAGAGAGGGAAAATAAAAGCCTATCTTCCCTACCACACAGAAAAATAGCAGTTTCCACTTATACTTCAAATGGTTTTACATATGGTTACCTGCAATTTGTAAAAGTGATCAAAGACACATTTAAAGACTAGAAAAGTGCACAGAAAACTGCATTTTGTGTCCTTGAAGAGAGTATCTCAAATCTACTTTTAAACAAACCCAAAATACATGACAGGGAAACTTGCACTACGTTTTCTTATTTTGATCATTTCTACATAGCTTGACAAGCCAAATATTGATGTGAAAAAATTAGTTATGTTTGTGATTGACATTAGTTCTATTTGAAGTAATAATCTAAGTGGGTTTTCTTCTAGCAATATACGCTTATCATTCCTTTATATAATGCTTTTGATTGTGAGACTTGGGTCTTGGAATTTGCTATCTTTTTTACTTTGCATGGCAAAGTTACACATAAGAATTCAGACCTCAAATTACTTATGTGGCTGAATAAACGTGACTTGTCCAGGAACAATGACAAGATTCTTGCCCTTCAATACTCAAAATTAGTATTTCAATGATCTAGCTGAGAAATTATTAACCAGATAATTAGAAAGGCTTTTATGTAACATGATATTTGTTCCCAGATCAACTGGCTGACTGGGAAGTGACTATCATTATTTTGTAGAAATATCAGGGGTCTTGGATTCAGAAAAACTGTATTCTAGTTATGGTTTTGGTGATAAAATGTAATGACTAGCACTAAAGAGTCAAACATTTTTAAGGGAGCTTCTGTAGGTTTTGGAGTATAGATATTAAAGGTTGGGTTCCTCCTAGAGCAAACCCTGACACAAGGACTTGGATGCAAGGAGTTTATTGGGAAGGTGACCCTGGAAACACCTGTTGGCGAGGGGAAACCTGGAGTCGGTAAGAAAAGGAGACCAATAAAGAATGTGTTATTGATCAATATACTCCCCTGAGTAACTAGGGTGCCATCTCACTGAGGAACTCTGGAATGCTATACAGAAGGTCCCTTAGAGATTCCCCACCTGAGGTCTAAGGAAGGTTACATATTTACCTCCAAATGCCATATGCTGTTGGTTGAGGGTTGCTCTTAGGGGAATCAACCCATCAGGGTGCTGGCCTGACCCACACATGGGCTGTGGGTTTGCAGGTGTTTCCAGCAGGATGCTGTAGGCTTTTACTAGAATTGTGAGCAACAAGGGAATATGGGCAAAGTATCAACACATCTGCTACAGGAGGAAAAAGAAAACGCCAGTGAATGTGACCTCTGAATTCAGGCTTTCCCCAGGCTCCCCAGGTTCCTGCAATGCATTGCCTTACCATTTAGTGTTTCCCTAATCACAGGACTTATTACACTTTATATTTTGCCTGTTTAATTTTGTATCTTCTACATTAGTTGTATAAGGTCATGCATTATGTCAATCATATAATGCATCAGTGGCTAGCACAGTACATTAGCGTAGTGGGTCTGGAATAAATATTTGTTGAATGAGTTAAGTCTGGAATGCATGAAGCCCTATTGATGTGGGAATGGACTAAATAGGAAGTTAAATTTCACTAATAGTCTATTAGAAACAACTCAAAGGACCAAGACTGCATTTTACTTATATGTGCTTTTAGAGCTTTTAGATAATCTTAGTTACCCACTAAATGCTTTCTTGATTGAATTGGGAAAAGATGGTTTAGATCCCATTATAGAATTATCTAGGAATGATAACTAACAATAAGTTAAATGCTGAGCTTATTTTATATCTGTGGTGTACTGATGTTTAATCTCATATGGAAAAGATATATGGTAGGTTATATTTAGTGAGGTTTTCTTAACTATGATTAGAAAATTCTGACATTTTATTTAGTAATGTCAATTTCTAATCATGCAAATTCTCATAATCTGACAAAATAATCCGTGTATACTTCCTGTCACTAAACAAACGGGCATCACTCTAATAATTATGAAACGAACTCTTTTGAAAGGTGGTATAAATATCAGAGTCTTCTCTAAATTAAAATCAAGTATTAGGAGCTCTCTTGCAATCCATGATTCTTCTTCCTTTAGTTTGGACAGCATCATTACATAGCACAGTGTTCTTTGGAAACTGTCATTGGCTGAGGCAAATTATGCCATTTCTATTGATCTATTGAAAAAGAGACCCATTTTTCCCCATGTGACAATGGCAGAAATAGCCTCTTTTCTGATATTTCAAGGAACTAAAACCAGAATTAACAACCCTTGTCTATTTAAATACCAAATTCCATCACACTGCTTTGGCTAAAACATTTTGAAAAATGAGCTCATCTACAAAATGGAGATAGAGATAACATACCACATAGTACCAATATAAAATCTGAATACTACAAAAATAAAACCTTGCACATAGGGCTTAACACCATCATCTGTAATGAAGAATTAGTATTAAAAGCAAATTTTCCATTCCTTTTGATAGTCATTAAATAAACATATGATTAGTAGATAAAGGTAACTACTACCATTCTTCACAAAAATCCCAGATATATAAGAAAGAAACCAAGTCAACAGCATCTTATATAATAAAAGGGGAATATGCAAATAGACTGAAAGGCAGAACAACCGAACAACCAAAGTGTAATATGCTAATGATATGCTAAGACTGCTCAACCGCTTTCTATGACCTGCACTGACCACCAGGGGGCAAACAGTTGACTGGTTGACCAGTCACTATGATGTGCACTGACCACCAGGGGGCAGGTGTTCTGACTGGTAGGTTAGCTTGCTGCTGGGGTCTGGCCAATTGAGATGGGCTGGACTCACCCTGGAGCCCTCCTGCGGTCCCTCCCCAGCCCGATCATGCATAGGGATGTCGGAGAGCTGGTTTCAGCCAGATCCTGCAGGCCATTCCCCTTGGGAGGGCGCCAGACACAGGGTTCATGGCTGGCAAGTGCTTCTGTGGCAGCGAGAGCTTCTCCTGATTGTGACTGATTAGGCGCAAGCCCGCTGCAGGCACAGTGGGGCCAGGATGAGCGGGAGTGGCAGGTAGGAGCTGCAGGGAGCGTTGGACTGCGGGTTTTGGCCCGATCCCTACAGGCCACCCAGAGGGATCCCACCTGTGCACGAATTCGTGGACTGGGCCTCTAGTGGAAGAATAAAAGGAAAATGTACTAAATACAGAAATACATACGGAGCTGAATGGCAATGAGAAATTAGAAGAGATCGTTAAAACATTTATTAAAATGAGTATCAAGAGACAGTAGTTATGCATGCCTCTGGTGGGATACAATTTTGAATGCCATAATTGTATTAGCAATGCACCGGGAACAGCAGTATGCCTGCTCCACCCTAAACTCTCAATATAGATTAGTTGAGTACTACCCTAAGAGGAGAAAACCAGAACACTGGAATTCACCAGCTCAGATTTTTTTTTTTCAGACAGCTAAAGAATTGTCCAAACTACATAGGTCTGGATGCAATGTGGAAAATATAATGGTAAAAAAATGACGAGTATGAATTTTTAAGTGAGGTTCGGCCATATTTTTTAAAATGAAGAGAAGGCTACATTTAATTTCTCCTTTGGTTGCTCCCTCCCACTCTAGGCCATGGCTCTATCCTTCCTTTTCTCATGGGCATTCAGATGTACATGTTCTAACCCCCTGTTCCTCTGGGCTCTGGGTTTTCCTAGACAGGCCACAGGGCTCAAGTGCTAGAAAAGAAGGGAGTTCAGGATCCAAGAGGCTCTTTCACCCTTAATTCTGCCAGGGTAGCTCCTCTTTTATATGTTGATATATAGTTTGGTGTAAGATCTCATTTAAAGTGTTTCAACACTAGAAAGCAAATATATGAGGAACCTATTCTAAAGGAAGAAGGATCTTAGTTTCAAAGTTAATATTTCTCCCATGGACATATCATAACCTTGGTCTAGACATGTTTAAAGCTATTTCCAATGAACTCTAAGACTTTATGAGCCTTGGTTCCCTCATCTGCAAAATCAGAATAATGCTGATTTGGGGGTGGTTTGGAGAATATTGAATTATATTAAAAGGTCCTAGTGCAAAAGGCCTAGTCCAGGGCCTGAGAACTGTTATTTACTGCCAGGAAATCAAACCACACTGAACACTCTCAACTGTATCTACACTGCTTTGAATATCTTCTTTATACTTTTCATTTCTTAAAGGAACACATTTCAATAGTTAACTGTAAACAGGTGTAAAACATGAATAGCATAGAAGACCCATTAGCATAAATCATCATAATATCCCTGATTGTTGACCAATTCTGACCAACAGTTCTTGATCTTAGAATTTACTTTGTTTTTTTGCATCAGTTTCTTTGTTCCTACCTCTTTTGACCACTGGCCTTATTTGAACTTCCCTGCCTGGGTCCTATATTTCCTATAACAATACTCCCATACTCCCAGTTCTGCAATTTCCCCAGTGCTGGTGGTATAGTCCTCTTATGAGTAGTCTCATTTGGGCTTTAGATATGTGTCCAGGTCTCTCACTTGGTGAAGTAATATGTCAAAGGCTGTCTATCTCAGCTAGGGGCCTTAATACTCTCAGGGTATCTGAAAAATATAGAACTTCCTGCCCTAGCCAATTTGGCTCAATGGATAGAGTGTCAGTCCTCAGACTGAAGGCTCCTGGGTTTGATTCTGGTCAAGGGCACATACCTCAGTTGCTGGTTCCATCCCCGGTCCCCATCCCTGGCCAGGGCACGTGTGAAAGGCAATCAATCAATGTGTTGTTCTCACATCAATGTTTCTCTCTCTCTCTGACTCACCCCTTCCTTCCACTCTTTCTAAAAAATAAAATCAATTGAAAAATATCCTCTGGTAAGGATTAACAATAACAAAAATAGAACTTCCTTTCTTCTTTTGTTCTTTCTTTTTTTCTAACTTTAAACAAAAATAAATTGAGAACCTACTACATATCTGGCACTTTGGAGGATACTGAAGATATAAATAAAGAATTAAATTAGATATGAACTCTGCTTGCATGGAGTATATTTCAAGTGCAGGAAACGAGCAATAGACATCAAATATCCGCACAAAGAATTTCAAAATATCAACTGGGCATGTGCTAAGTGTTGTGTGGGTCTTTAACAGAAATACTTGCTTTTGTGAGGAATCCCTGGAAAAGTGCCAGGGAAGTTGAGATTAGAAAGTTATGTAGGAGCTTTCTTGTGAAGAGTAGAAGAATTAAAACACACTGACTAGAGAAAAATGAATAAAGACCTTATGGTGGGCAGGAGTTAAGTAACTGAATATTTTGAAAGGAACATTGTAGCAGTAATATAAATGACTAAGGAACTAAATATATGAGGGAAGAAAATTTAAGAAGCCATTGAGAGGACCTATTTGTGTTTCAGGATCAAAGCTCACATTTTGCTCAAAGACTCATGCACACAAAGATAAAAGTCACATGGGATTTAGTCTCATTTTTTTGAGCGTTTTAGTGACCTTGTATGAAACCCACAGTTTTTGTCAATGTCAAATGCAGTGACAGCAGAACTAGCAGTTGCAGTCACACAAAATGAGGTCTAAAGGATGTTTATTAAAGGAATTCCATTAACTGTGAAAACTCTAGATATGTCATTTTATAGACCAGGAAACTGGGGCCCAAAGAAGTTAAGAAATTTACACCAGATTTACATTTCTGAGAAATAATGGAAATGAAACCCCCTGTATTCTGCCCAAATAATTAATTTTTTTAAATTCATAAGCAATTAATGTATACCTATTATATGCTAGTCACAATTTAAATACTGGGAATTCAATATTACACAAAGGAGAAATAATCACTGTGCTCATAAAACTCATAGAATAAAAAAAGAAATCCTCATCCTAGCCTGTTTGGCTCAGTGGATAGAGCATTGGCCTACGGACCAAAAGGTCTTGGGTTCGATTCCAGCCAAGGGCATGTACCTTGATTGCAGGCTCCTCCCTGGTCTGGGCCCTGGCCAGGACTCACGTAGGAGGCAACCAATCGATGTGTCTCTCTCACATCAATGTTTCTTTCTGTCTTCCCCTCTCTCTTCCACTCTCCCTAAAATATCAATGGAAAAATATCCTCAGGTAAGGATTAACAACAACAACAAAAAATCCTCATAGTATGATGAAGAACCCTAAAAAATGCAATTTGAAAGGCTTATAACATGGAAAGTACAATTTATAATGCACGTGATGTGCAGTTATTAAATAGACTTGGAAAATAATCTTCTTGACCTAGGGAAGACTTCCTGGATGAGGTAGCATCCACTTTGAGGTAGGGCAGACAGAACAGTATAAATTAGGCAAGAGAGGTTTGAAATGGGAATATTTCAATCAGAGAGAATAAGACAGGAGGAAGGCAGGAAGAGTTGAGAGGAAGAAATAAGATGGTATTGAGAAATAAGATGGAAGAGATAAACAGCCAAACCATTCAGGAATTTATTAGTCATGGTAAAGAGTAGGTGTTATTCCTAAGAAGACAGAGAATTCATTACATCTATATAATAAAGAGCCAGGGTCGTAACTACTGAAGGCTGGACCAGACCAGAAGTTGCCAGGGCAACCCAGCACTGATTGGGGCCATTGCAGGTGCCCTGACCCAGCACTGACTGCCTAGGACAGTGGTCGGCAAACTCATTAGTCAACAGAGCCAAATATCAACAGTACAACGATTGAAATTTCTTTTGAGAGCCAATTTTTTTAAACTTAAATGATATAGGTAGGGACATTGTTATTAACTTAATTAGGGTACTCCTAAGGCTTAGGAAGAGCCACACTCAAGGGGCCAAAGAGCCGCATGTGGCTCGCGAGCTGCAGTTTGCCGACCATGGGCCTACGGGGTTGCAGATCAGGCCTGGAGAGAGGCCTGCAGAGGGAGAGGCAGAGTCTGATCCGTAGCCTCTGTGGCAACCGTTGATCAGAACTTGCCTCTCTTTCTCTCCCAGCCTGGCCAACAGCCGTGCCTCCATTTCTCTCCAGGCCTCCACTGAGGCTGCTGATCAGCCCCGCCTTTCTGATCAGGCCCCGTTGATAGGCCCAGAGATGCTGACTGGTATAGAAACTGACCAATCAGAACCAAATATGGGTGAATGTAAGGAGCCAATGGCTGTCTAGGAGGCGGAGCTTTTGACACTGACTGGTATAGAAACTGACCAATCAGAAACAAATTGACCGGCAGAGGAGGGCAGTTGGGAGCGAGATCAGGCCTGCACGGGAGGACAGTTACGGATGATCAGGCAGGCAGAAGCAGTTAGGGGTGATCAGGCAGACAGAGGCAGTTAGGGGCGATCAGGCAGGCAGGCAGAGAGGTTAGGGGTGATCAGGCAGGCAGGCAGAGAGGTTAGAGAAAATCAGGCAGGCAGGCAGGTGAGTGGTTAGGAGCCAGCGGTCCCAGATTGTGAGAGGGGTCCCCGATTGGAGTGGGTGCAGGCTGGGCTGAGGGAACCCCCCCTCTGTGCACGAATTTTGTGCACCAGGCCTCTAGTATCCTATCCAATAAAAGTGTAGTATGCAAATTGTCCCTTTGACCAGGAGTTCATCCAGGAGTTCGACCAGGGAAAGGGCCAGCCGGGGAAAGGGAGAGAGTCCCTGGCCAGCAGCCAGCAGCCACTAGGGACCCTACCAGTGCACGAATTTTGTGCACTGGGCCTCTAGTAAGGGTAATAAGACCAGATTTGTACTTTAGAAGGACCCCTCTGGCCGCCGTGGGTGAGAGGGTCAGGATATACAGGAAGGGGCAAGACTAGAGGTAGGGACACGTTTTAAGAAGTTGCTTAATTTACACAGCCAAGTAATGTGATAATCTGTATTAGGATGGAACGGTGAAGTGGAGGAGGTGTGCATTGATATCAAAGGTGTACAGGAAGTGGAATCAACTGGACTCAATGATTAAACATATCAGGGCACAGAGAGAGGAGGTGTGATAATAACACCAAGGTTTTACTATAAATCCTCTCCAAGGAAAATATTTTTAAAGATGATGAGTTGTAATAATCATAAACTTTTCTTATTGTGGTTGCCTCTATACATGTATTTCTAAACAATACATTATTTAAACTTGCCAGTTTCTGAACTTTATCTACATGGAATTTCTTCCATGACTTTCTTCTTTCTGTCAGGATTATATATTTGATATTTATCTCTGTGGTTATGTTATCAGTAGCTCATTCAATTACATGGCTGTATAGTGTGCTGAGTGAATACACCAAAATCAATTGGCTCTATTAAATTAGCGCTATGTATTTAAGTGTTTCCATTTCTTTTGTTATGAACTATGCTTTGAAGAACATTTTTACATGTCTCCTGATGGACATGTGCAGCAGTTTCTCTAAGGTAGTTACCCAGGATTATAACTCTTAGGATGTATCTATTCCAGTGTTTATACCAATGTATGTTTTTCCAAGAATTGTAAATTCCGCTCCAAACACATCCATCCTCACTCATGCCAGATACTGTTTGGCTTTTCTTTTTCTTTTCCTCCCTCCCTCCCTCCCTCTCTTCTCCCCTCCCTTTCTCCCACTAGTCCTTTTTTTTTTAAGATTAATCTCTTTTTTTAAAATATATATTTTTTTATTGATTTTTTTACAGAGAGGAAGGGAGAGGGATAGAGAGTCAGAAACATCGATAAGAGAGAAACATCAATCAGCTGCCTCCTACACACCCCCTACTGGGGAAGTGCCCACAACCAAGGTACATGCCATTGACCTTCCAGTCCACAGGCCGACGCTCTATCCACTGAGCCAAACCGGTCAGGGCTCCCACTAGTCCTTTTTCCTCCTTTCCTTTATTTCCTTTTTAATCTATTGTGTGTGAAACTATAATTCATTTTGTTTTTAAATTCCATTTACTTAACTTTTAATGGTTAAACATTTTTTTCATGTATTTGGCATTCATTTATATTTCTCAGCTGTTCAAAATTTTCCCATAACTTTTTATATTGTGCTGTTTATCTTTTTCTTATTTTAGGAGTTTTGTTTTTATATTGTGAATACTAGTGATTTATCAGTTATATGTGTCAAAATTTATTTTTATTGAAGACATATTTTCCCCTTTTAAAAAATGTATCCTGAGCCCAGCTGGTGTTGCTCAGTGGTTGAGCATTGACCCAGGAACCAAGAGGTCATCCGTTCAATTCCCGGTCAGGGCACATGCCCAGGCTGCAAGCACCATCCCCAGTAGGGGGTGTGCAGGAGGCAGCCAATTGATTCTTTCTCATCATTGATGATTCTGTCTCTCTCTTTCTCTCCCTTCTTCTCTCTCTAAAGGTCAATAAAAACATATTTTTAAAAAATATATCCTGAGATAAAAAGTAATTCTTCTCTTTAAAATAGTAAACATTATCAGTCCTTTTTGGGAAAAAATGTCTTTTTATGCTTTCTGTGTTTACTTTTAAAAACCTTCCTCTCCCAAGTGGTGATAAAGATAATATCCTATGTTGTTTTTAAAACATTATAAATATGGTCCTCATATTTAAAACTATAATCCACCAGAAAATGATTCTATCCTTATGGTAGAGGTCCAGTTTAAATACTTTTCCTTGTGGATAATATATGTCTCACTTGATGTATATAGCATGGGTTAATCTCAGCAGGATTGCATGAACCACACACTTAATCCGGGCAATCCTGGAGCCTGTACTGACTCTTGGCCAAAGCTATGGAATACAGCAGCTACAGAGAAATGATATTCTGTAACCATGAGTACATGAATTGTTTCAGAGTAGAACATAGTGAAAGGAGTTAAAGTAGAATTCAGTTAGGGTGAGGGGCCGAAGAAGGAGGAATAGTGGAGCTCGCTGAAACAAACAACATGTTTTGCAGGAAACAGGATGATTTTTCTTGGAAGTGAAAGAGAACAATGTTGCAAAAAGGCCAGGAACCAATCAGAGAGCAGCACAGATAGAGAAAGAACAGGCCTTTAACAGACAGTAAGAAGAGCAGAATGCTTCCAGGGCAACCCATGTGGGGGTGTGATGGTTCAAACTGGTCCACCTTTGCATGCATACCAGTAGTGGTTTCAGATCTGGAGGCAAATCATGAGCTCTATGATCCAGTGATGGGAGGAAGAAGACTGCTGCATCTCTGGACCCTTCAGTACATAAACTTCACCTGCTGTTGTGAAACTGAATCTTTTAACTCTCATAAAGCTGAAAGTGTTATTGATTGAGTTTTGTGAGTCCTTTCAGCAATTGAAAACTTAGAGCAAGCAGTGTCTGATTAGGGCACTCTATTTCATTTATTAAAGTCTCTCACTTCTGGCCCAACCGGGCATGGCTCAGTGGTTTAGAGCCGACCTCCTAATCAGGAGGTCATGGTTTGATTCCCAGTCAGGGCACATGCCCAGGTTGCAGGCTGGATCTCTAGTGGGGGACTGCAGGAGGCAGCCAATCAATGATTCTCTCTCATCATGGATGTTTCTATCTTTCTTTCCCTCTCTGAAATCAATAAAAATATATTTTTAAAAAAGTCTTTCACTTCTGGCATAAATTAAAATGTCATATATGGTGGTTCTCATTCTGAGTTTTGTGTTGTTTAAAATATTCTTACATTTGGCTATCTCTGCATGAACATCCTGTTATCCTAATTAATGATTGTTTTAAAATAATAATTAGCATTTGCATCTTACATCTTTTTGGCAGTTGGCTTCTCTACATAAATTTGAAAGCCAGCTTGGCAAGTTTCATGAGAATAACAGAACACAAGTAGTAAAACACTACCTGGGCCCAGTATTTCCTGTGCAGGAACTTTCAAAAATAGTAGATTGAATTTACTGGTTTTGAAATTATTCAGATGGAATATTCTTAGGTTTGTTTGATGGCCCCATGAAGTGAGTTTGAAAGTGTTTCTTTTCTTTATTTTTTGGCAGTGTTTAGGAAGTATTGGTGCTAACTTTTTATTTAGTGAAATTCACCAATGACACCATCTAATCCGGGGCTTTTCTTTTTTGGGAGGATTTTGGTTACCGATTCTATATTCTTGCTAGTTTTGTTCAGAAATTTTATTTCTTCGGGATTCAGTCTAGGTAGGTTGTGTGTTTCTAGGAATTTATCCATTTCTTCCAAGTTATCCAATTTATTTACATATAATTTTTATAGTATTATCTTATAATCTTTTTTTATTTGTGTGGCATCAGTTATAATGCTTTCTCTTTCATTTCTGATGTTAGTTTTTTTTTGTTTTGTTTTTTACTTAGTTAATCGGGATAAGGATTTACCAGTTTTGTTGATCTTTTCAAAAAACCAACTCTTACTTTAGTTGATATTTTTCTGTTGTTTTTCTATTCTGTTTCATTAATATTTCCTCTAATCTTTATTATTTCCTTCCTTTTGCTAGTTTTTTGTTTATTCTTCTTTTTTCTAGTTCCTTTAAGTATCAAGTTAGGTTTTTAATTGAACTTTCTTCTTTTTAGCTATAAACTTTCCTTCTTAGTATTGCTTTTGTTGCATCCCTTATGTGTTGGTATGTTGTGTGTTTTTTCAATTGTCTCAAGATAATATCTAATTTCCCCTGTGACTCCTTATTTGACTCATTGATTGTGTATGAGTGTGTTATTTAATTTCCACATATATGTGGATTTTTCAGTCTTCCTTTTGCTATTATTTTCTAGTTTCATCCAATTTTCATCAGAGAAGGTATTTTGTACAATTTTAGTCTTTTTAAATGTGTTGAAACCTGTTTTGTTGCCTAACATGTAATCTATCCTGTGTAATGTCCCATGTGCTCTGAAGAAGAATGTATATTCTACTGAAGTTTCATGGGGCATTCTGTATATGTCTCTTATGTCCAATTAGTCTTCAGCTTACTGAATTTGTCTGGTTCTATTCATTATTGAAAGTGGAGTATTGAGTTTCCTACTATTATTTTATTGCTGTCTATTTTTATGTTTTCTTTTCAGTTTTGTCAAATTTTGCCTATATATATATATATATATATATATATATATATATATATATATATTATATAAAGTCCTTCTTTGTCTCTTGTAATAGTTTTTTAGTCTTAAAGTCCATTTTGTCTGATAATAGTATACCCACTCCTGCTCTTGTCTGGTTACCATTTGCACAGAATATTTTTTCTATCCTTTCACTTTCTTTATTTTAATACTAGAGGCCCGGTGCACAAAATTCATGCACAGGGGGGTGGGGGTCCCTCAGCCCAGCCTGCCCCCTCTCACAGTCCGGGAGCCCTCAGTGGATGTCCTACTGATGGTTTAGGCCCGCTCCCTGTGAAGAGTGGGCCTAAGCCACAATCTGGCAGCAGAGGTACAGAGCAGGCGCCCCTTGTGTGTGTGTGTGTGTGTGTGTGTGTGTGTGTGTGTGTCCCTGCTGTGGGCCTACCTTCAGCCACATTGGAGGCTCTGAGCAGGCACCCCGTGTGTGTGTGTGTGTGTGTGTGTGTGTGTGTGTGTCCACTGGGGGCCTGCCCCCAGCCACACCACAGAGGCTTAGACCAGGCACCCTTCTGTGTTGATCTCTCAGGCTCCTGGCCACGCCTGCGTGTTGTTCTCTCCCCTGAACAGTGGCCAGGACGGGCTGGAAGCTTGGCTTCCTCCATCGCCGGGGGCAACCCAAGCCTCCAGCTCCGTGGCCGCCACCATCTTTGTTGGGTTAATTTGCACACTTGCCCTGATTGGCTGGTAGGTTTAGTGGAGTGACACCAATTTGCATGCTTCTCTTTTATTAGTGTAGATTTATTTTTTATTTTATTTTATTTTTGTTGTTAATCCTCACCTGAGGATATTTTTCCATTGCTTTTTAGAAAGAGTAGAAGGGAGGAGGAGAGACACAGAGAGAGAAACACTGATGTGAGAAAGACATATCAATTGGTTGCTTCCCGTACAGGCCTGACCAGGGCCAGGGATCAAGCCTGCAATGCAGGTAAGTAACCTTGATCGGAATTGAACCAGGGACCCTTGAGTCTTCAGGCCAACACTCTATCTACTGAGCCAAACCAGCTAGGGCTATCCTTTCACTTTCAGGCTATGTGTTTGATCTGCAATTTTCCTTTCTTTAATGTCTTGACATGTTTTGGTATTCAAGTTATGCTCACTTGAAATATTTTTCCATTTTTTAGAAGAATTTGACTTTATTTGTACTAAATCTTTGAAAAAAATTCACAGCAAAGATATTGAGGCTTTATTTTTTTTGTGTGTGGGAATAATTCAAATTATAGATTTAAACTTTGTCATCTAGCTTTACATTCTTTCTGTGTAAGACAATTGTATTATTGTTACTCTTATAGGGTAATTTTGTCTCCTCTGTTGTTCTAGAATTTTCTCATCATTATTGGCTTTAAGTAGCTTTATATGATGTGAAAGGTGTGGATTTTTATATTTATTTTTTGGAATTGCTAGAGATTTGTGGCTTGATCTCTTATGTCTTTTGAAAATGCCTCATCTATTTTCTTTTTGAAATATTTGTTTCCTATTCTCTTCCCACTTTATGGGACTCCATTTATAAATACTGCATATCTAACTTTTCCATTGTATCCCCATTCTTTTTTAACAACATGCTTCATTCTGAATATTCTACTATGATCTCTTAAGCTCTGTCTAATCTACTGTTAACTACATATAGTACTTTTAAATTTTTTGTTATTGATTTTTTTAGTTCAAGAAGTTTTTCTTGCTCTTTGTATAATTTTATTGCTTCCAAAGTTACTATTCTCATTTTTATTTTCACAACATATTGAACATGGTCATTAAAAAAAATATTCCACTCTTGGACATTGTCTTATCTCAAAGTCAGAGACTTTATATTTTGTTACAGAAGTACAATTCCAGGTTTTTAAAAAATCAATTCCGGTTATCTATTGCTGCATAGTAAGCTATCTCATGTTAAATGTTAAAACAACATTTATCTTACACTCAAATCTACAGTTTTGGCAATAAATCAAACAGCAAGACTGAAGCTGCAAACAAAAAGTAACTGATACAGTAGTCCCTTCTTATTTGTGGGGGATACGTTCTAAGACTGCCTGTGGATAACTGAAATCAGCAATAGTACCAAACCTTATAGGCTATGTTTTTTTTCCTATACATACATATAAATGATAAAGTTTAATTTTTAAATTAGGTATAGTAAGAGATTAACAACAACTAATAGTAAAATTATAGCAAGATACTGTAATAAAAACTATGTGACTGTGGTCTCTCTCTCAAAATACCTTATTGCCCTGTACTTACCTTTCTTCTTGCGATGCTGTGAGGTGATAAAATGCCATAAGTTGTGAACAATCACCTTTTCACTTAAAGGAAGCGCTTTGTGGCTGCTCTTTGACATAGCCGTATTAACAGAATCACTACTCTTGCTCTTTGGGGCCATTTTTAAGTAAAATAAGGGTTTCTTGAGCACAAACACTGTGATACCATTAGAGTCGATTGGATAGCTGAGATGGCGGCTAAGTGATTAACAGGCGGGGAGCAGATACAGTGTGGATACATGAATAACGGGGTGGCTCACATCCTGGATGGGATGAAGCAGCATGGCACACTATATCATCCCCCTACAAGACAACTCGTAATTTAAGCTTATGAATTGTTTATTTCTAGAATTTTCCAGTTAATATTTTCAGTCCATAGTTGACCACCGGTAACTGAAATCACAGAAAGCGAAACTGCAGATAAGAAGGGGCTACTAGTACATATTTGGCATTGTGTGACTAGTTTCTTTTTGTGTGTGTGACTAGTTTCTTTTACTTGACAAGGCGCATCCATGTTATAGCATGTATCAATACTTTATTACTATTTATGGTTGAAAAATATCCCAATATACAGATACATGACATTTTGCTTATTAGTTAGTGAAACTCTGGGTTGTTTGCAGTTTTTAGCTATGATGAACAATTTTGCCATAAACATTCATGCACAGGTTTTTGTGTGGACATATGTTTTTATTTCTTTTGGGAACATATGTAGGAGTGGAATTGCTAGGTAATTTATGTTTAACCTTTTGATGAACTGCCAGATTGTTTTCTTTTTAAAAAATATACTTTTATTGATTTCAGAGAGGAAGGGAGAGGGAGAGATGGGAACATCAACGATGAGAGAGAATCATTGATTGGCTGCTTCCTGAATGCCCCCCCACTGGGGATCAAGCCTACAACCCAGGCATGTGCCCTTGACAGGAATCTAACCCGGGATCCTTCAGTCCGCAGGCTGATGCTCTTATCCACTGAGCCAAACCATCTAGGGCTTGCCAGACTGTTTTCCACATCAGCTTTATCATTTTACATTACCAAGCAGTGTATGAGTGTCCAATTTTTCCACATTCTCACCAACACTGGTTATTATCTGTTTGTTTCTTAAAAATTATAGCTATTCTAATGGGTGTGAAGCAGTATTTCATTGTCATTTTCATTTGTTTTTCCCTGATGGATAATGATTTTGAGCACCTTTTCATAGGTTTATTGGTGATTTGTTTATCTTCTTCGGAGAAATGCCTATTCAGATTCTTTACTCATTTTTAAACTAGTTGATTTGTTGTTTTGTTTTTAATTATTGAGTTACGTATTCTGTATGTATTCAGGAAACCAGTTCCTTACCAATTTTACAACCTTTAATCTCAATTTTTATGATAAAGTGTATAAAATATATTCAATTCTTAAAACCTGATTTCAACTTCAAACTAGACTAAACTATTTCTTCCTAAATTATTCCTTCATCTATAAACACATTTAGCCTGGCAGCCCAGCCCCAATGTGAGGCTCTGTACACTAAGTCCTCACTTAACATCAATGATAGGTTCTTAAAAACTGTGTACTTAGCCAAACCATGTGTAATGACATCAAGTTTACCATAGGTTAACTGATACAAACTAGAGTTAAGCTCCTATGGTACATTTCTGGTCACAAAAACATCACAAATTTCTAAATAAAGACCCGAAACACCTCTACTATTAAACATTGAAATAAATGTGAGGTATATATACATTAAAGAAAGATTAATAAAAACAAGGAAAATAATTCTTTTCCAACCTACTTATTGCAGTTCAAAGTCACGTATAGGGAGCTTATTCCAGCAGCTCAGGGCACAACATGGGCATCCTGGACAGGATGTCCTTCCATAGCAGGGAGCACTCACATCCACGCCCACACTCACTCGCTCAGACTGGGACAATGTAGACATGACAATAAACCTAGCATTCATATTTTGGGGATGTGGGACAAACCGGCATCCCTGGAAAAAACCCACACAGACATGGGAAGAACAAGTAAACTCCACACAGATGGTGGTCCTAGCTGAGAACTGTTTTTTCATCAATGTTATAAGGAAAGGACATTGAACCAAAGGACATTATTTGAGGACCTGCTGTACAGAGCAGTCCTGTGTTACAGCAATTCAGCAGAATTCCTAGCTGACCAATCAAGTTCTGTCAAAGGCAAAATCTTCAGTTGCATTATTGAAGATAAATGCCTTAAACTGCAATTCATTGGTAGGAGCACACCTTGAAACTCACTCAACAAAAAATGTAACTCATTAATTGAATAAATGAAAATTAGATTTTGATGAGAGGATAAGAAAGATCAATGAAAGAGAAAGAAGTTGCAATAATACTAAATAAAAGAAAATAAACTTGAAATGGAAGGGTAAGCATGCTGAAAAGAAAAAGTTTTAAGTGATGACAGTTATTTTTTAAATATTTAGCAATGATTATACCAAATATTCAGACAATGATGTATACAAGCTATTTTGCACTGTATCTGTATTCATGTGGAATTGTTAAGAAGAACATAAAGGATTCATGCCCGTATGGCTGCTCTAATTTAAAAATATTTCTTAAAGATAACCAATATTTTAATTAGGGAGTTTCACTCCCAAAGTGTATGCTAATCACAAGATAACTCTGTTCATATGTGGGTGTTTGTACTGCCGTAAGTATGAATTTACCCAGTAGCAGCTGTGATCAATTACTTCCTAAAAATCCTGACAACCCAATGGCCCCAAACCAAACTACAGACAATGATTTGTATAGTTTAGCCAATTATCTGTGACTTGGGATAGGGAAATTACACAAACCTCAGCCCAAATAAGAAACTATTTACCCCTGTTTAGTATTACCTTTAAAAGTTATAAAAAATATATTGAGGCATAACGCATAGCCAATACATATTAACAGGCTCAATATCACATCCTGGATATCAGAAATTGCTTGAAAACTGAATTTCTTAATACTCACTTGAGCCTAGGTGGCGTGGCTCAGTGGTTGAGCGTCGACCTATGAACCAGGAAGTCACGATTCAATTCCCTGTCAGGGCACATTCCCAGGTTGCAGGCCCAATCCTCAGTGTGAAGCATGCAGGAGGCAGCTGATCAATGATTCTTCCTCATCATTGATGTTTCTATCTCTCTCTCTCCCTCTCCCTTCCTTTCTGAAATCAATAAAAATATATTTTAAAAATAAATACTCAGTTGAAAAGTGTGTAAGTATAACTCAAGTCTCTCAACCCTCATCTAGCTGTGTACATATACAAATATGGAGGATATTAATATGATGCATTGCAATTCACTCTTTCTCCCTGTTACTTTCCTATGCAGGTTACACAGACCTCTCAAAGTCTTACCCAGTTTGGGGGTCACTACTGATGTCTCAAGTGGTTCATGTTGTGATCTGGATTGTTTTGTTGATGATGACTATAACAGAGCCACTTGAAGATAGCAACTTGGAGATTGAAGTTGATATAATCCACAGTGTTTAAACAATAACAAATTGGTCATTATTGTCTCCTCCTTCTTGCTTGACCTCAAATTCCCCTTTAGACATCAAAACACAAGTTTTCCCTGTTCTCCTTTAGCCTGGAACTCTGTATCACACAAATACACAAATTGTCTCCTGGTGATACCCAATCCACCTCCTCTTCAGACCTATCTGGGCACGGCTCAATTTCCATTCAGAATTCAGAGCAGCCACTCCTATGGTAATATAAATTTGAACTAAATAAATTTGGGCATAAAATCTCAGATTTGTGTGTTTGCAAATAAAGTTTCTCAAATATACATGTACTTCATTTCTATCTATGGACAGAAAAGAAGGAAGCATGAACAGAGGGAAGGATTAAGGGAAGGAGGAAGTGGGGAAAGAAAGATTAAGAGAATAAAAGCATTCTCAAAAATCATCATACTGAACTCAGCACTTCAGAATTATTGAATAGAAATTTTATAAAAGTAATTTTTAAGGAAGATGTCAGCTCAGAAACCTTGAGCCACTTATTAGTTTTTAGAGTGAAAACTTTTGCACCAAATATGGCAAGTAAACATTATTTTGTATTCCTTTCGGCACACTGATGATATTTTGCAGTGTGATGGATTGGAGTTGTTTCAGATATTCTACAATTTCAGTGATTTTTCACCCACTGAGACTCTAGTCGGATAAAAGGATCAATCTAAATTTTGATGGTTAAGAATTGCACGTGCCACTTTTCAATCATATTTCAAGAAATCAACTGAATATACCAAATAATGCAAAACATTTTTTCCCTATCTCAACCGTTTGAATCAGTAGAGCTGTCATATTATATTTTGAATTTTAGTGTTTGAAACAACCATAAAGGAGCATTTTCATATTTTTCCATCCCGTAAGGATTATAGAGTCTAAAGTATTCCAGCTGCTTTTTAAAATTTTCTATATGACCAGAAAGATCTGAATGAAATATTGTTCTTAATTCTACCCATTACTTATTATGGCTTATACCACATACCTTCAACGCTCTAGTTCTATTCAGTCCATTTTGTTGAGAACAGGAAGAGAAATAGGTGCATTTCAAAATGAGTGGGTCTTATAAAGTCTTGTGAAAGATGGTTCACAAAGGTACCAGGGACAACCTCTCCCATCAATGGGACCTTTCCCCTCCTCCAATTAAGAAGTAGTGCCCCCCCTGCCCCCCCCCCCCGCCAAATAAATAAATAAATAAATAAATAAATAAAAATTTCCTAAGAGGAAAAAAAATAAAACAAGTAGTGCTTATTCACTTTCCCCTTGAATCTGGGCTGGCCAGGTGACTTGTTTCGACACAGAATGTGGCAGAAGAAACATTGTGTAAAATCTGAGACTTGGCTTTAAGAGGCTTTGTCACTTAAGTCTGAAGAAGCATGGCTACTCTGCTGGAGAGGAATGTGAGCCAGAGTTCTTTTTAAGATGCACCAATTATTAGACAGGAGTGAAGTCATTTTAAGTCATCCAGCCCCAGTTAAGTCTCTGGATAATTGCAACCGCCTGAATGGTCTCAGCCAACAGGTAGAATAACTAGCCAAATGAGCCCTGCAAGTGTGAATACAAAATCCTTGTTAATCTTTTTTGGGGGAGTGAATAGTTTGATATACAGGGGTAGATAATGGAAAGAAGCCTCAAATGTCACTATCTCCTTACATCTAGTTATAATGAAAATGATGTTCCTTTTCCTCTCTAAGATTGAATTTCCATCTTTGCTCATTCTCCTGCATTTTCAAGGAACCTTTCTTATGTCAATTATGCCTTTTTTGTCATGTATATCAGGCATCTTCTAAGTCTCTATTAGTTCTTTCCTATTCACATTTAAATATCCTTTGTTCTCTCTTATCTTAAAATATATTTTTCATGCCTATCATCTTCTCTAGTTAGTTGCATACCTCTTCTCTTTACAACCCAACAGTTTTAAAGAGTGTTTACATTCAGTGATTTTACTCACTTCATCTTTTCATCTCACTGAAATCTAACTTCTAGAGCACCACTGAACCTGATCTTGCTATTTTGCTATCCCTAAATCCTACAGAAATATCTTGGTATTTTTCTGACTGAACATCCTTAAATTCCCCGATATCATGGGCCATTCCCCTGACCTTTAAACACCCTCTTCCTTTGACTTTATAACATTTTATATTCCTCCTGTTACTCTAACTAAACGATCCTGTGTCTCTTGGTGTCCTTTGATAATTCCTTTTATTCTGCTCACTCTGGTTTTTTTTAGACCATTGGATAAAGCACTTATGACCTACAGGCCAAAGCCTGACCACATGTCTTTGTAAATATGTTTTGTTAGAGTATAGACTCACTCATTCATTCATATATTGTTTAAAGCTTTGACCAATGACAAATGATTAAGCTGAGTCCTTGTGACATAGATCATGTGGTCCACAAAGTCTAAAATACTTTCTCTGTGGCCCTTTATATAAAAAGTTTGCCAACCCCTGATGTAGAGCTCTGATATGTGTTCTAGTCTATTTTTACTATATCACTTTCCTAAATGAGCCCACCTTTTCTGGATAGCTACTAACAAGCCTGTCTCTAACCCAGGTAAAAGATTCAGATCTTGTGTTAATGATATCCCCCTTTTATTTCTCTAGTTCTATTATCCACTGTTCTCTATCTCACTCCATGACTGGAAAAACTAAGCTCTAATTGACTGGTCTCCCTTGACCTTTGCTTCTAATTGCTTTTGCATGTACCCCACTGGCTCCCTCAATGACAGAACATGGTTTTGCAGTGGTTTTGTTATTTTATGGTAGGTTATGTCTCTTGTCCTGTGATATTCTTCTACAGCTCCCTGTCTTCTGAATCCTGGCAACTCCTCCCTCCCCTTTCTCCCTTAAGCTTAAGGGCTCCCCGCTGTTGCTAGTCTCAAGTGCTTCACCAATCATGTTGGTTTCCTTAAATCCTACCTACATTTTATAATTGTCATTCCTCAAATTCTCCATATTCATACATTTTGGATATACCTCTGAGTTTTTCCAGGATTCTGATATAAGCAACCTCCTACTGGATATAAAAACATAGATATCGTATAGTCAATTTATCATTATAATTAGCCAGTGATATGGGAATTTTGGACTGGAACATGCAGTGTTCCCCTGGGCAGGATGGCTTCCCCAGGCTTTTTGTCCTGTGGAGTCGAAGAATGAAACCACAGATGGAAGATGGTATAGTAAAGGTGGAAATTTATTGAAGAACAAGTACAGACTCCCACGTGGGGATGGGGAAAGAGTCCCATCAAGTTCCTTTTTCCAGGGTTTATAAACGCTGCAGGTTTTTGTGCCTTGATATCCCCTCTGATTGGTCACTATTCCCCTTCTGATTTGGTCACTATAGCAATTCCTGAGCTCAAAGGTCAAACCTCACATGGGACATGTGAGGTCCTCCACCCTCATTGTTCTCCTATTCCCTCTGGGCTTTCTTCCTCCTTCCCTTTATTCTGTAAATGTGCACACTTTGCTACTCCCAGTTCCCTTGTCTTATGGAAATGTCATTGCTGCCCCTCCCAACTCCCTTGTCTTATGAAGATGTAACTTCTGCTGGTTCCCTGCTCCTTTGTCTCATAGAAATGTACCCTTTTGCAACTTTGTAGCCCTGTGCTTTTACCATGGCCTCCCTTAATTTTAAAATTTCCTAAATCTGCTTAATTCACCCCTAAAAATTCCCATTTCACTAGCTAATATTAATAATAGAAAAAGAGCAAAGGGGAGGCCAAACATTATAAGCAAAGTCATCTGGGCAGCTTTACCAGAAAACTGCAACTTCACACCCCCCAGGGAACCACTGGTCCATTCCCTGAAAATCACTGGGTAGGGTCCAAACAGGAAGATGGGTTCATGCACAGTGAGGTTGGGGTGACATAGGGAGGTGCTTGTAGTGTCAGTCTAACCTGGAACAAAGATCATTGGCTAGGGGGTGGAGCCACTGCAAGTGTGTGAAATCCTAAAGACTTAATTGGTTAATCTCCCAGTTATAATCCCAAATAATTCTCTCTGACTTTCTCTCTTTTGTACTCCTGTTTCTCACTTGCTCCGTGACCCGCACTTGTCCATGTGCCAACCTGCGATATGGTCTTAGCAGCCACATGGCCCATGGCCATTCGGGTCCCCCACATAATGGACTGCAGCTGGGAACACAAGCTAAGCTAGTCAGATGCTGGACTAGACTATGCTTTAATATGGAGCGAAGACTGGGCAGTGGTCTTAATTCTAATTCTGCTAAAGATACGGCTGGACTTTTTCCATGGTAGGACAGAGAGGGATGGGACCTTGAAAACCCAGGGGTTTAATTCCATGCAAATAAATATCACTCATTCTCCCCTGCGAGTCTCAGAAAATTCCTTTTCTTGTGACATCACAAGAATTCCACTTCCACCAGCAACAGGTGGGGACACAGAAGGTACCCCACCGATAACAATTTCAGCATGAGATGTTCAAAACTATTAATCACTGCCCCAAGCTATCTGCTAATGATAGAGCTTCTGTACTTTTGATCCTAAGAAATGAAATCAACCTTCTCCAAGTTGCTAATGCCATGACCTGAGCATTTGTCTTGACCTCTTTCCAATCTCTCACAGCCCAATCACAATTGACTGTTCTTACTAAATTCATGTCAAAGCCATTGACATTTCTTGCCAAAGGACCTTGCAACTCCTGATCACTCTTTCTAATCTCTATAGCTGCCTCCAGTTTCCTATCTCAACATTCTATTTTTCATTATGTAACCAGAATTGGCTTCATAAATTGAAAATCTTATCATATCAGTCTCTTTCTTAAAACTCTTTAAATATATATACAAAACAACAGCTAAATCCTTTAACATGGCATACTTGAGCCTCCATGATCTAAACCTGTGTAGCTTCCCAGTCTCATCTCTTTCCACTTTCCACACTGTATTCCGTGCTCTTAGCCATACTCAAATTCATTCAAGTTCTTTGAAGGTGCTATACTTTATTTTGCTTCTGTGCCATTATAGTTGTTATTCTTCACTCCTGGAATACTGTTTCTCTCAACTTCATTTGGATAATTTCTAGTTATTTTTCATATCCCAGGAAGTCTTCCTTTACATGCTCAGACATAATTTCTCACAGTTACATCAGTGCTACATAATATTTCCATTGTAGCAGTAATTGCATTATTTTTTTAATGTGTTTTATGCTCTTCTACCAGCTATAAAGGATAATAGAGGAACCCCATTAATGTTATTCACCATTACATCAAAAGCATGTATCACAATTCATACCATAGTAATATATATTAAAAGTAATGTAATTAAATTATTTTGATGATAAAATGGTTTACTCTTTTGAATTGTAACTGACATTTCTAGATTAGATTCAATTTCATGGCACATTTTTCACGGCACCTAATACATGCATGACTTTTGCAAATGTCCGGCTTTCAACATAGTTGGTAGAATACAGTTTTCTAAGGTAGGCCTTTGTGACCCTAGGCAATCTCATAGTGGTCAAAGGGGCAGGATGAATAGGAAGTGTTCTGGTAACTAACAGGTATCACATGGAAAATTAAATTATGATTTTGGCAATTTAAACTGCTTACACATCTCAAATGAATGAGCAATTATCCATTTATGTGTCCCTTCCACCGTGAAACTTCCAGAATTAAAGCTCCTATATTCAGAATCCTTAAACAATACCAGATTAATATTTTCACTTGAGCTAACAAGACATATGCAAACTACAAATGTTAAATTTTGAACCTCATCTACAACATGAAGAAAAAATCATTATGCATTTGAGAAAAAAATAAGGGCATAAAAAGGAGGTGCCAAACTCAACAAAATGAACAAACTCATAATGAATGAACAAGTTTCAACAGAAAACAGAACATTTAAAATAGGTATAATGCATATCTTCAGAGAAATGCCAGCAGAAATTACATCCAAAAGAAAAAATTGTAAGGATGAAATAATTAAATGTAATTCAAATGTAGATCATGATTTCTAAGTTAAAAAATTTTAATTACAGGCTAAATTGTAGAAAGGATGACTTATGAGAATCAAATTCATGTGCTGGGAAGTATTTCAAAATTTAGGGGCAAAGAATGAAGGGATGATAAATATGAGAAAAAAAGTTAAGCAATATTGAGGATAAAACTAGACACACCAAAACCCATCTAATGGAATTTTTGCACAGAGATGACAAAGAACACAGGAAAGGGAAAGAAATGGCAAAAAATATATAGACAAAAGTTTTATGACCTGATAGAAGAATTGTATATATACTCAGATAGGAAGAGGCCATTTAATGGTGAGCAACAAAAAGGGCAAAAGATTCAATTCTAGACCTGCTTCTGAGAAAATTTATGACACATCAAAATATTTATCACTATTCATTCAATCAAGAAAATATTCCAGGACAACTTCTAACTCTCCTTTTACTTTATATTTTTTATTTATTTTTAAAATAAATTTCTTATTTTTAAAAATTTATTTCAGAGAGGAAAGGAGAGGGAGAGAGAGAAACATCAATGATGAGAGAGAATCATTGCACTGGGGGGTCTAACCCACAGCACGGGCCTGTGCCCTGACTAGGAATTGAGCTGTGACCTCCTAGTTCATAGGTCATCGGTCAACCACTGAGCCATACCGGTTGGGCCCAACTCTCCTTTTATCCTTCTAATATGAACCTTCTGATAGGAAATCAGAGTATTTCTATCATACAGTTCAATTACACTTGAATTCCAACTAATAAAAAGTGAGCTGCATCTTTATTTAGTAAAAATTTGGAGGTACAGGGGCCATAGTAGGTTGTAGCCCCCATTTCTGTTATAGAATATTAAGGAGCTAGGAAAATTCCAGCACAAATGGAATAGGGAAACTGAGACAGATAGTTAAACATCAATTTGCAGCCACCTAGTAAATCCTATCTTCCCCAAACCAAGGATACTTAAGAGTAAATGGTTTGTACTTCTCCTTCCCAACCAGAGGGTAAATCGCTGACATCACCCTACCCAAGAAGACATAAAAGGAATCCAATTAGTGCCATTTGCCAACCACACCCAAGGACAGACAGATTAAGAGAATAAATCTCATGTTGGTGCATCAGCATAAAGCTGACATATTTTACTGATCTACCCCTAAGACCTCACCTAAATGCCCAGCCTATAAAACCAAAAAAAATGAAGGCCCTAGGGTGCTCTCCCTCTAGGGAGCACACCAGTTCTATTTCCTTCCCCCTCTCCTCCACCTCCCCTCACCATCACTTATCCCCTAACCACTAAGGGACCCCATGAGACTTGCAACCAAGGGAGCAATGGTCAGCAGCAGCTTGTCTGACACTACCCCCCTGAACCTGTCTCCAAGACCCCCTTTTCTCAAAATTCCCAGTGAGCCAAAGCAGCCCTGCCCAAGTATATTTTTGCTGTAGTTAATAAATTCTTGCTTATTATTTTATACTTTGTCTCTTGATTGAAATCTTTCCCTCAAGAAGACAAGAACCAAGTTTTCCTCCTCTCACCAGTAACATTTCTCCTCTCTGATTTACTAGTCCAATTTTTCTCCTAGTGTCCTAATCTACACTAATAAAAGAGAAACATGCAAATTGGTGTCACTCCGCTACACCCACTAGCCAATCAGAGTGACTATGCAAATTAGCCCAACAAAGATGGTGGTTAATTTGCATATGCAGGCACGGAGCGAAGACTGAAGGCTCTGGCTAGAGTGAAGACTGAAGACTGAAGACTGAAGAGGCTTGGCTTCTCCGCTGCGGCTGGACCAAATGCCTGGGTCCCAGGTGCCAGAGGAAAACTGGTGCCGGCAGCCAGGGGAAGGAAGGCCTATTGCGCAAATCTTCGTGCAATGGGCTTCTAGTAAGTTATAATTAAGAATCTATTATTTCAACTTGAAGGCATTTTTTCATCCTTTATTCTAACAAACTCCCTCTGAATTAGAAAATGGGGGGAGGTAAATTCCCTCATTAAATTCCCATGTTAACAAGAAGTTGCTTTGTGAATCATCTTTAAAACCTCTGACCTACATTCACTGGGCTTTTGGTATACTATAGGTAAGTCATAAGCCCACACCCCCATCCTTGAAACAGAAGGTATATTATAAGTATTGGTTAATTCGCCCCTACAAGGAGTCTTCACAGCTGCACCAATACTGGAAGATTCTACCATGCCTCAATCTCTATTCTAGCATTGAGTGACATGCGGCTCATCAACTTAATGTCCACAAAGTATGTTATATTTAAGTGTAGCTGAATTCTGAGTGAGCTTCTCAGATATCACATCTCCCTTGTGCATTCCTAAAAGGAGATTAATGGGCAGCCTAGTTTCTTGTCAAATATTATGAAATCAGAGAAAGACAATGGTGTAAATGCTCAGGGATTATAGGCACACACTAACAATTCCAGTCACAAAGTTTCTTCTGTTCAAGTGGCAATTCTATTTCAAGAATCAGTGAAACTTAGTTAATTCTCTCTTACTATTTTACTAGAGGTCTGATGCACGAATTCATGCATGGGTGGGGTCCCTCCACCTGGCTGGCAATCGAGGGGTGATCAGAGTCATCTCGCCCAGTCCCAATCCGGGCTGGCCAGCTGAGGGGAGGGACTGCAGGAGGTTGGCTGGCCACAGGAGGTTGGCTGTGGGAGCGCACTAACCATGAGGGGGCAGCTCTTGTGTTGAGTGTCTGCCCCCTGGTGGTCAGTGTGTGTCATAGTGACCAGTTGTTCGGTCAACCGGTCATAACAGTCACTTAGGCTTTTATATATATAGATTGTATGCCTTTCTACATTCTAGAGAGCTATATATTTTCCACAGCAAACAACTCTCAAAACCTAACTCTTGATCAGATTGAGTTCTACCACTGAAACTATATAGTGAAGGGTAGAGTGTAATGAATATGGAATATGGTGTCAGAATGACACAGTGGTGGATACCTTCTGGTCCTGGTGAAATAAGCCTGTGCATAGTTAGTGAACTGAGCGTCATAACAAGTAGATTAAGTTCTAGTGAGGCAAAGTCTGTGCCTTTAATTGCAGTTAATGTAGCTCTGAAAAGTCTCCAGGTCTTTGACCTGAATATCATTTGCTGTCATCAATTCAAACCACTGGACCCAAGTTTGTTCTCAAGTATCCTCCCTCTCCAAGTGACTAGAGTCATCAAATAACATTTTCCAACACAAAGAATAGCATGCTGGTAAAGATATCAATAATTTCCATTATGTTCTCCCTGGGCACTTAGCAGAATTCACAGCAAGGAGTTCACATCTACTTAATTTATGCAACAATAGTTCGAAGACATTTAAACCCAACCCCGGCTCTTTCCTGTTTCATCCTCTCTCAGCTAAGAACTAGGCCAATGTTGACTTCTCTACTCTTCCAATCTGACTGAAGTACCTGTCATTTCCCCAGTGGTAACCATAGAAGTTGCCATAGAAGAATAACACAAAAACTCATCTGTACCACATCTTTCCCCTTTAGTGTTCCCAATTTGAACTTCCCTTTTAGGAAATGTAATGTTTAATTGATTGTTGTGTGTTCAGTAGGGAAATGTATCCACCTCTCTTTGCACTGATGTGGTATGTATTGAATATGGAATTTTCAGACAGTGTAGCCACCCATCGCTGCCACATGGTATTTTCTTTGTTGCTGGCAATGTTTTGTGTAAGTGGACTCTTGCCACTTTCTATGTCAAAAGGCACCCTCAAATTTGACAGTGATAGATCATTTTGGTTGAAAAATTCACATTCATGCCCTGGCCAGTGTTCTCAGCGGTTAGAACACCAGCCCTCGCACCAAAGGGTCATGAGTTCAATTCCCAGTCAATGGTACATACCTGGGTTGCAGGTTCACTCCCCTGTCCTAGTTGGGGAGTGTGCAGGAGGCAACCAATCAATGTGTCTCTCTCACATAGATATTTCTCTCTCTCCCCCGCCCCTTCCACTCTCTAAAAATCAATGGAAAAAAGATCCTTGAGTGAATATTAACAAAAATACACACACACATACACACACACACACACACACACACACACACAAAGAATTCACATTCTTCAGTACAAAATTTCACTCTTAAATAATATTGACTGGTGACGTATGCTACTTCTCTTTAATCTGACAAGATGCATGCTATGTGGATAATGATGGACTGAGTCTGGTGTCTGGTCAGGAAAATTTGTGACAGTGCTCTGTATCCAACACATCTTATGTGCCACATCTGATTGTCTTGATCTTATTCATCTCTACAGCCCTTGTCCCCTGGTTTCAACATCCCCTCCAATGCACACACCAGCCACTGCTGAAGTTATGAACTTTGTGTGACTATAAGCAGGGAAAGATAACATGATCTCACTTCCTTTTTTATACAGTGTGCCTCTAGCCTCCTAATTGGAGCTTCCCTTTTACTACTGAGACCAAAATGTAAGCCAGAACTGTTAGAGAGTTGAAACTCATGAAAAAGTAGCTTTAACTGATGGGACTGGAAGCCAGTGATTAAAATTAAAATTTTCACTACTCTTTCCTCCAACCAACATTCCTGAGACTCAGTAGTTATTAAGGCTTCTCATAAGAAAACCCATTGAGGTCAAATAAGTTATATTGGATGCCAAGTAGGTGCCAATTTGGTAATCCTGCCTCATATTGTCTCTTCCCCTGACTCAGTGTTCATTCATGTCACTCTTGCTTCCTTGGGATTACACTCCCTAATATACCAGCAGAATTAAGACTTCTCTCAGGCTTCACTTTTTAGACAATCCAAACTGACAGTTGGTATCAATAGCCCCAGAAAACAGACATATCCCATCTCTTTTGAATAAAATTTTGGAGTTGGATTGCTCACCAGATCAATGCCAAAAGGATGCCATATCTGGTCATAGCTGAGGTGATGATAACCCATGTCATGCAGTAGCATTACAATTAAAAAAGCTTAAAAGAAACCCAAACATCTAGTTAATTGGGATGAAATGCACGTTGACAGTGAGATTTTGGAATATATGGTTGCTGTAGCAGTTCAACTGTATGAGGCCAACAATCATTTAGAATGATTGTAGAGCAGACTGGCTTTTGTTAATAGCATTGAAAGCCTAGCATAAATGACATGAAAGTCTCAGAGAAGCCAACTGACAATTGATGGCATGCTGTAAGGGCCTCTTATCCCCAATAGCTGCCAGGCAGACAGGCCCAGATCTTATCATAAACAAACTGTTACACACACCCTCACACACACTCATTTATAAGATATTATGGAAAATATGGTAAACACCAACTGGATAGTTGATAGTTTTAAGAAATTCTTCTTCCTTTTTTTATAAATTACTCTGGTTATATTAAAAACCAACATAATCTTGTTGAAATGTATAGTAAAATATCCTATATAATAAAAGCCTAATATGCTAAGTGTCCAGTCTTCCAGTTGGCTGTTCAACCAAAGCATAATATGCTAATGATATGCTAAGGCCGCTCAACTGCTTGCCATGACGTTCACTGACCACCAGGGGGCAGACAGTTGAGTGATCGACCAGTCACTATGACATGCACTGACCATCAGGGGGCAGACACTCTGACTGGTAGGTTAGCTTGCTGCTGGGGTCCGGCCGATCGGGACTGAGCGAGATGGGCCAGGCATGCCCTGGAGCCCTCCCACAGTCCCTCCCCAGCAGGCAACCTCCCACGTCCCTCCCCTGCCCTGATCGTGCACTGGTGGGGTCCCTCAGCCTGGCCTGCGGCCTCTCACAATATGGGACCCCTCGGAGGATGTTGGAGCACTGGTTTTGGTCCAACAGCAGAATGACTGGTTGCTATGACATGCACTGACCACCAGGGGGCAGATGCTCAATGCAGGAGCTGCCCCCTGGTGGTCAGTGTACTCCCACAGGGGGAGTACCACTCAGCCAGAAGCCAGGCTCACAGCTGGCGAGAACCTAAGCTGTCAGTCAGACATCCCCCGAGGGCTCCTGGACTGTGAGAGGGTGCAGGACAGGCTGAGGGACCACCCCCCAAGTGCACAAATTTCATGCACCAGGCCTCTAGTTTACAAATAAAATACTGATGCCAGAGATTTGCTACAAAATGATTGGGTGGTGGGAGTGAATTGGGGTATATTTGAAACAAGATTTGTTATTCAGTGATAATTATTTAAGCTATGTAATGGGTGCATGTGTCTTCATTTTACTATTATTCCTATAGGGTGTCCCAAAATTCAACCAAAATTTGCATTTCAATTCCATTGCAAATCTTGCGTGAATTTTGGGACATCCTATACCTTCTAAATATTTGAAATGTCCATAGTATGTTGTGTTTTTTTAAAAAAATCAGGGCTAGGATTTGATTGTAAATGTAATAAAGCTACAAAAGAAATGGGATAAGCATGTGACATTTATAGTACCCTGTGATAAAGTTAGGACTCTGATGAGAAAAAAGTGGGGTCCTGAAATCTGGAAAGGGGGCATATGGTGGATGAGCCTAAGAACATTACTCATACAAACTTGCCTAAATTCTCCAGAAAGATGAAGCAATACCCCTCCCCATTTCTAGGTATATACCCAAAATAATTGAAAGCAGAGACTCAAACTGATGTTTGTAAACTGATATTCAGAGCAATATATACATACATATATATATATACACACACACACACACACACACACACACACTAGGGGCCTGGTAGGGGCCTGGTGCACAAAATTCATGCACTGGGGGGGGGGTTCTCTCAGCCCAGCCTGCCCCCTCTCACAGACTGGGAACCCTCAGAGGATGTCCTACTGACGGTTTAGGCCCGCTCCCCAGTGCCGGAGGCAATCCCCAGTGAGCCAATCAATGACTCACTCTCCTCATTGATGTTTCTCTCTCTCTCTCTCAAATCAATAAAAATATATATTTTGTTAAAAGATTGGGGAAAAATAGGAACTAGGAAGGAACATGCTAGAGAGGGCACTGTGAGGGTCAATCAAGAAGGTGAAAGAATTTGAAGGACAGGAGAACGACAAATTTTAAGTTAGGAAACTTAGAGGCAGAACTCAAAGTAGGTGTATAGATGTACTGATTTATATAAATGAAGTTTTAGAAATATGAAAGGAAGAAGAAACTAAGTCTGCTTGTAGGCACATTAGAGTCATGGAATCCTAGAATTTGAAATCACTTTGTAGTTTATCTAATTTATTGACCTATTATATGTTTGAAAGGTTTGTATAACATATCAGTCCAGAGAATATTTATTAAATATGAATACCATTAGTGATGGAAATTCCCTTTTCATATTAAATATTCATATTGCTTATATTTATTAGGCACTATTCTACTCTTTGACACCAAGTAGAACACATTTGATAGACTAATATAGAGCTTCTCTGAGAATACTTAAAGATATAAAATCAGTAGAACTTTGGTATGTTGGGGAGTGGTGATAGAAAACAGTAAAAAATAAAGTTGAATTACATAATCTCAATGGTGTTGATACATTAGCCACAATAAAAGAGCTAAAAATCTTGGATAGAGGTAGTAGCTGCCTCTTCATAGTACCAGTAGTACTATTACTACTGCTGCTGCTGTTGCTATTGTTTTAGGATTTGTTAACCTCAGAGTGCCTGTAGAACAATCAGATGAGCTGTCCAGAAAGTGACTAGAAATGTGAATCTTGCCCATCTTCACTTATTACCAATTGATGACTGCATTTCTTGGGCATGATTATTTAATACTAAGATTTCTACATATCTGAAATAGGAATAACAACAATCTCAAAGTGTGATGGTAAGAATGAAATTAATTAACATGTGTAAAGTACTGAGACCACTTCATATAACCACTATTTTTATTACTATAAATAAAAATATTTTGGGAAATATGTAACATAAATGTAAATATTAAGTAATATACTGTACATAGTAGGAAATGCATATTTTTAAAATCCTTTTGGAACATTAGTAAAAGCATAGATTCATGTCAAATTTCCTTTCAATATTTTTGATAGCCAAGTTGACTCATTTTATTCTTTGGTAGGATAGTCATTGATTCAATTTCCAAAATATTTGCTTCTCTATGTGTGGAGTTTTTATTTCCTCAAGACTGAACTTGTAACTGTACATGTGAGTTGCTTTAGGTGAAGTATGGAAGGAAACCATGATGTGTCACTTTCAGGCTGAATCACCATCCTCTCTCTGTCCCTGTATCATGGCCTCAGCCCTAGAATGAGGACAGCCTCTAACTATCCCATGTAATGGAAACAAGAAATATATCTTGATGATATAAGCCCTAATAATTTTTTTGACTGCAGAATAATCTCCATAATATCATCTATCTTGAGTACTTTAGACATGTGTCCCTAGAAATGTGGTAGTGCCATAGGACACCTTAAAGACTGGGAAGTGGGTGGTGAGGAAACTGTGATCAGACACTAAGAGAATGATGATCTATGTTATGCAGCACCTCACTTGATAAAATTGTTGACAGAGATCATCTGGAAAACAAATTATATGCCATGTAAATTTATAAATCAAGAAATAAAGATTAAAAATGAATGCGTGTGTGCGTTGGTTGTTCACTGCTAGCTTTGATAAAGTACTAAAAGAAAGAGATTGGATCTCAAAGGATTGGCTGGTTTGCATCCAGGAATAAAAGGAAAGAGTAAGAGTGAGAGTCCAGAAAGTTGGGGATTTGTAGGATTAGAAACAGCCACTGCTTTTTAACACTAATTGGTAAAATATACATCTGAGAAGGTCTTTCAGAGACAAAGGCCAATTAAAACCCAGTCTTGAGACAGAAATCAAATCAAGGGTATTCCTTCCATATCCACTATTGAAATCTCCAGACAAATTAAGATCTTTCAAAGAAAAGATCCAATTAAGGTTTTGACACCCCGTAAATCCTTTCAATTGGACAAAATGGCTCAAGAAAAAGAGCATAAAGTTATGGCTCACCTGCTGGAACTTGAAAGTTCAAGAAATAAGCAATTAAGTTGAAAGAGGAAGACATGGGGAGGAGAAAGTCAAGAAATAGCAAATCTAATAAGCAAGTACGGAAATAAACTATGTCTATGGCTTTAGAGTATGGAACTTAGTAGAATTAAATACATAATAAGCCTACTAAGTTTCTTATGAGAATGTTACTGCAAAAGAAATACAAAACTTTATGACTTTTTATGGCTCAGAGTGACCCTTGAGGAGAGATATTCTATGTTTATTTCAGATGTGCCCAAGGAGGATAACAGAAAACACCTTCAAAGTTCCTAGCTGGAGACCATGGAGAACAATGAACTGGACATAGCTTCTTTGTAGTATAATCAAGGCCAACTCAAAGGACATTCTACCCCACTCACACCCCCTCCAGCTTTCATCCTTATACCCTTTCCAGTATGCATAAGTACTACTGGTGTGGGGCATATCATTGAGTCACTTATTTTATTAGTTCATAAGTCATCTTTGGATCAAGAGTGGCTATGTGTGGATGTGACGTAAAGATTCTCACACATAACTCAGAAATGCTGAAATTTTAAGCAAATGTATGATAGGATGGGAATTTTGGATTTTATTCTCTGGAAAAGTTTCAGGAGGATGTATGTATTTTTATGCAAAAGAAATAACCAAATATTTGGTAACCATCAGTGATCATCATTAATGCTCTTCACTAATATTTCCTGTTCTCTTTCCAGATATTAGTCAAGATTGCACTTATCCACCCCCTTGAAGTTGACACCGTGCGAGTTGTTTGAGCTGAAGAAATGTGAGTGGAAGTGATGTGTACCACTCTGAAGCAGGCGGTTTTTTGTTTCGTTTGCTTGGTGTTTGTTTTTTGTTAATCCTCACCTGAGGAAATTTTTCCTATTGATTTTTTAGAGAGTGGAAGAGAGCAAGGGAGAAAAAGAGAGAGAGAGAGAATGTGGGAGAGACACATTGATTGTTTGCCTCCTGCACCTGCCCCAACTGGAACCCAGGATCAAACCTGCAATCCAGGCACATACATTTGACTTGCAATAGAGCGTCGGCCTGTGGACTGGAGGGTCCCGGGTTTGATTCCGGTCAAGGGCATCGTCCAGGGTGGAAGCAGGAGTCCCCAGTGGGAGATGTGCAGGAGGCAGCTGATCGATGTTTCTCTCTCATCGATGTTTCTAACTCTCTATCTCTCTCCCTTCCTCTCTGTAAAAAATCAATAAAATATATTTAAAAAAAAAACAAAAATAAAAAACCTGCACCCAGGCACATACATTTGACTTGCAATCAAACCTGAGACTCTTCGGTGCTAGGGTGGTGCTCTAACCACTGAGAAACATCGTCCAGGGTGGAAGCAGGAGTTTTAAGAAGATTTTAAAAAGTAGGAGATATGGGTCAGAGGATACAAATTTCCAGTCAGAAAATGAATAAGTTCTCGGGATCCTTGGGATCTAATGCACAGAATTGTGATGATGGTTAACAATAATGTATTTTATACTTGAAAGGTGTTAAAAGAGCATAAAACAAAATAGATCTTAAATGTTCTCACCACAAAAAAGAAATGGTAATTATGTGATGTGAAAGAGAATGTTGATAAAGCTTATATCTTCAGAATTCTGAACCCAACAATATTTCTCAAAATTTAGCAAACAGGAGCATCATCCAAAGGTGTTAATCATTTTTCAGTATATAAATATATCAAATCAACACACTGTACACTGTACACCATAAACTTACACAATGTCAAGGAAGCTGAGAAAACATTAAAATTTTAAAACATTAACATTTTTTAAAAGGTAGATTCACAAAGCTCTGTCTTTAACTTTGCCAAAGCAACCCTAATGTTTGAGGCATTGACTGCTACATCAGAATTGGGCCTGAGTTGAGCCAATGTGGAGCAGAGTCCCCAGCCAATCCACCATGCACCACATGCATGGTACAGGACTGAGAAATCATTTATTTTTTGTTATTTACATTATTAAAATTTAGAGCTCTTTTTTTTCTGCAGAATAATCTAGCCTACCCAATTAATTAATTTTAGTTAAAGCACTAATCATATTTTTAATCTCCTTTAAAGACAATGGTGACTTATAACAAAGTATCAGATCATTTAAAAATAGGAATGTTATATCATATACCCAAGCACACATATATAGGGTGGGCCAAAAGTAGATTTACAGTTGTTGATAAGGAAAATAATACAATAATAAGTAATAATAAGAGAAAAATTTTTTCATACTCACAACTGTAAACCAACTTTTGCCCCACCCTATATATTCATCCAGAATTATCTCTAGATAATGTTGTGTTCCTTCTTGAAATTAGTGAAATGCTTTAAAAATATTTACTTGGATTAAGATGATTTATTTCTAAGATTTAGGCTAATTTACAATTTTTAAAAATATGCCTAGTCTAATAAAATAGCATGTATAGAATTAGATGTTTCTTATACTCACTATAGAAAGTATCTGAAGATCAAGAGTACACACTGTTAAAAATTACTTTTTATGTTAAATACACAAGTAATAAAATGGCAAAACTCATTGCTTTAATTGGCGAAGGCTTAAGATGATGTTGAAAATAATGTTAAATTCTGATGACAGCAGCTAAGATTGTTTATTAGTTTCTAAAAAGAGAGAGAATATGACCTGCCTGTGCATGACCTATTACCTCAATTGGTCAGTTAGAACATATACATAGGTATGTACAGAAAGGGGAGAGTGATGCTACCTAAGTTCATGGGGCACAAGACATGGGCAAAAAAAAGGTTGAGAATTAGTTAACTAGGTAATGGGGCAGGTAGCAAAGAACAATCTCTTTAGGTAGAAAGGATTATGGTTCAAAGATCAAAGAGATGGAAAGCTAGAAAAATTTTATTATAGATGATGGGTGGTGGATGGGAGATCATGGAGAGCAGTAATAATAGACAGTGGCATAGATCCTATAGATAAATTTAAGGAGTTTTAGGTTCATCCTTACAAAAATGGTAAGGCATTAAAGGATTTAAGTGAGGAAATAAGATAATTGTTATTTTATTTGCATTTTTTGTTTTGTTTTTGTTTGGTTTTTGTTGCTATTGTTTTATTCTCACCTGAGGATATGTTCCATTGATTTTTAGAGCCATTGGAAGAGAGAGGGAAGGCAGAGCTGGGCTGGGGAGGAGCCTGCAACCTAGGTACCTACCCTTGAAAGGAATCAAAGCTGGGGCCCTTTGGTCTGCAGGCTGATGCTCTATCCACTGAGCCAAACCAGCTAGGGCTAGATTTTGCACTTTAAAAGATCATGCTGGAAGATTCTAAAAATTCTGTATATTATATATTTATTCATAAATAACCTTTCTATCATTCATTCAACAAATATTAATTGAGCATCTTTGTGACAGAATTTTTCCTTGGAATAGATGGTTTCTTTTTATGTTATGCACAATGCTGTGTGTATAAAGCATTGGTGTGTATCCTGTATACATTACAACAGCTACTAGTATACAAAATAAATGTTGATAAAGCTTATATCTTCAGAATTCTGAACCCAACAAAATTTCTCAAAATTTAGCAAATAGGAGCATCACCCAAAGGGTTCAATAAAACACAAATTGCTGGGCCCTATCCCAGGTAAGTTTCCAGTGATGCAGATATTGTTGGACCTGGGATCATACTTTGAGAATCACTGAGCTCAAACTAACCTTAAAAATTACTCCCAACACTCTTCAAACTCAATACCAACAAGAAATCATTGATAGTGCCCCTTAAACTATCATGTATATGCAAATTTCTTGTGAATGCTGTTCCAAAACATATATATATATATATATATATATATATATATATATATATATATATTTCAGAGAGAAAGGGAGAGAGAGAAATAGAAACATCAATGATGAGAGAGAATCATTGATTGGCTATCTCCTGTACGCCCCCTACTGGGGATTGAGCCCACAACCCAGGCATGTGCCCCTGACCAGAATCAAACCTGGGACCCTTCAGTCTGCAGGCCAATGCTCTATCCACTGAACCAAACCAGCTAGGGCCAAAACAGATTTTGATTCCATTTTTCTAGTGGGAGCCCCAGGTTCTGTTCTGCATGTCAAAAGTGTTCCTGGGTGGTGCTAATTATGCTGGTCCATGATACACCCTTTGAATAGCAATGTCTAGAGCAGACCAGTAACCTGAAAGCTTACTAGAATGCAAAAATCCCAAGCCCTACCCCACACCGAGTCAGAATTGACATTTAAACAAGATCTCTAGGTGACTCCGATGCACCTGTTTCAAAGCACTAGCTCTCAAACTTGAACTAGACATTGAAATTGCCCAGAGAGATGTAAAAATACTGATGCCTGTGTCTCAGTAAGAGATTTCCTTCCTTCTTTGGCATTGGGTTCAGCCTGGGCATTGGTGTTTGTTTGTTTTTAATGCTCCCCAGGTTATTTTAATGTCCATCAAAGTTTGAGAAGGATTCTTCTAAAGACATGATACTTGAAGTGGGGTCTATGGAGCAGCAGTGGCACATGGGAGTTTGCTAGAAATACAGACTCTCAGGTCCCACCACACACATGGTGCATCTAGAATTTTCCTTTGAACGAGATCCTGTGGTGAATGTTAAAGCTTGAGAAGAGCTATTCTCTAGCTGTGCTTCCAAATACCAATAACCTAGCCACTAGCCACATCTGGCTATTTCAACTTAATATAATGGCAGAACCAGCTTAAGATGGTGCTATCTTGTTGCTAACTGAGTTGCTTTTCTTAGACAACACTAAAACCACAAGCCATGCAGCCAAAGCATGCACAGAGGAGAGAACTTTGACCTCCAGATGCACCTAGAACCAAAGTCTCACACTCCCAACACAGCATGGAACCAAAGGATTGGGACACAACTGAAACTTGACCAGGGGAACACTCTCATAGAGGAATGGTTCATTGTCCAGGAAAATCTGGTGCTGAATACCCTCACAATAAATGGCCCAGCTTCAATGCTCTCTGATTCAAACTTACCCCACCAAAGCTTCTGCATACCTGTTCCCCCTGACCCAAGCATGTCAAACTCAAAGGCTAACACAAGCCAAATAAACAAGGTTGAAGTTTATGTGGGCCGTAAAAAAAAACAAAAGCTTTAATTTTCATAGAAACCTAGGTTTATTTCGCTAGAGACATGCTGAATACAAAGAGCTGAAATAAATGAATAACCATTAATCTATATATACTAGAGGCCTGGTGCACAAAAATTCATTCACTCGGGGACGGGGGGTCTCTCAGCCCAGCGTACACCCTCTTGTTGTCTGGGACCCCTCAGGGGATGTCCACCTGCCAGCTTAGGCCCTGTTGCTGGGGAGTGGGCTTAAGCTGGCAGGCAGACATCTCTTTGGTAGTGCACTGACCACCAGGGGGCAGCTCCTGCATTGAGCATCTGACCCCTGGTGGCCAGTACGCATCATAGCGACTGGTTGTTCCTGGTCATTCTGCCATTAAGGTCAATTTGCATATTACCCTTTTATTATATAGGATAAATGCCTAATAGGCAAAGTGTCCGCTTGGGAGTTTGACCGACCGGGAGTTCGATCACTCACTATGACATGCGCTGACCACCAGGGGGCAACACAGAATAAAGGAAGGCACAGGCCACTAGGGACCCTACCCGTGCATGAATTTCATGCACTGGGCCTCTAGTATAAAATAATAGAACATTTTAATAAAAATTAATATTTTTTGAAGATTAACTGCACAAATTAATAAGCATAATGCAAATAAACCTATTTTTCTTGTTCTCTTAAAACAAAATATTTCCTGTTGTGCACACCAAACAAGTCAATCCAAGACTAATGACGTGGCAATTGGCTGCTAAGATATTCGCTGCTAGTATTAGTGGAGAGAAATGGTGCGCCTGCACTTAAGACATGTAAGGGAAATGAATGCAACACGATTATAGTCATCAGTCATTAGCAAATGTTGTAGTTCGTTATTAATAATTATGTATAACAGCATATTGTAAAAATTAAGAAATTTTTATTAAAATGTTTTTTACATACTGTTATATTGGCTGGGCCGCAAAAATATTCATTGTTGGCTGCATGCAGCCTGCAGGCCACGAGTTTGACATGCTTTCCCTAACCCCTTAAAAAATAGTCTTGAACCCTGGATGGGGAGGAGGATTTGGGCTTTCTCCCCAACTCCTCGTTTGACTGCCTTTTGAAATAAACTATTCACTTGTTGGATACCCATGCTTTAGTGACTGTTCTTACTGGATGCCGGGCATAAAAACTCGTGCATTCAATTACATTAATTACAATAGAAAAATTAAAAATCCAGTTCTTTGGACTCAATAGCCACATTTCAAGTGCTCAATAGTCACATGTGGCCAGAGGCTACCATATTGGACAATGTAAATATCGAACATTTTCACCATAACACAATGTTTTATGGGACTACACTGCTGAGAGTATGGCACACGCATTAAAAACAATTGGGCAGCAAGGCCGGCGTGGCTCAGTGGTTGAGTGTCGACCTGTAAACCAGGCGGTCATGGTTCAATTCCGTGGCGGGAGAGGGGGGGGGACACATGCCCGGATTGAGGGCTTGATCCCCAGTATGGGGCGTGCAGGAGGCGGCTGATCAGTGATTCTCTCTCATCATTAATGTTTCTGTCTCTCTCTTTCTCTCCCTTACTCTCTGAAATCAATAAAAATATATTTTAAAAAACACACAAAACAAAAGGTATCAAAAGCTGATGATAGATTGTAGTATTCGAAATAGATACCCATGGAAACATCTATTTCATACATCTTTACAAAAAGCACATCATAGGTAAATGGAATTCTCAAAATTCTGACCATGCTGCCCTAGCAGGTTTGGCTCAGTAGGTAGAGCGTCGGCCCCCAGACTGAAGGGTCCCGGGTTCAATTTCAGTCAAGTACCTTGGTTATGGGCTCGATCCCCAGCCCTGGTTGGCTATGCAGGAGGCAGCCAATTGATGTGTCTCTCTCATGTAGATGTTTCTCTCTCTCTGTTTCTCCCCCGTCCTTCCATCCTCTCTAAAAATAAATGGGAAAATATCCTCAGGTGAGGATTAACTTCTATGCATAGATCCTTGTGACACTGCTTTTCCATAGGATACATGGTCCCTTTTCACGTGATGTGCAATGCTGTGTGTATAAAGCATTGGTATGTGTCTTGTATACATTACAACAGCTATCTTCTCTTGGTTTCCTCTCCCACTTACACTCTAGTATTAGAACAATTCTTTTTTATAAAAGTATTACATAGAGGCTTAGGTGAAGAGAAGATGTTTACTGTTTTATGTCCTGAAAAGGCGATTTCTTTCCAGCTCCCATTCATGCTAAAAGTGTCTCTGAACTGTGCTCAGGCAGCTCTGCTCTTAGAAGATGCTTTAGGGAATAGGAATTTACTCCCTCTACTTAAGTCAGGAGGATAACTAGGAAGCTTGCTGATTTAATTTTTGAGAAAGGTCCTGACGCTTTTTTCCTCTATTTGCAAAAATGTCCTCAGGGGCTGAATGACTCACCAAACCAGCCATCACTGTCATCCCAAGTGTGCAATTGGGGGCACACTTTGTTAACAGGCAGCAATTGATCGCTGCCAGGGTCAGCACTCTAGACACACTCATATTTCTGGAAAGAAAGATCTTTGGAAGGCCTCCTTCCCTTTTAATTGTGAAATCCGAAATGGGGACTATTTGTTTTAAGGCACCTTTTGACAGTCCTATATTGTATTGTTCAGAGTTTGACAGTAAATGATCTGCCGCTTAAAAATTCCTCTACCAGGAAGGCTTTCATTCCATCCTAACGCCTTGGCTTCTAGTTTACAAGTAAATCTTCTGTCTGCCTTGTGGTGAAGCACATTGCTACTAAGGAACAAAATTAAATAATGAAATATGCTTAGAAATTACTGTTGGGGAGAAAAAAAATTCTTCTATGCTTGTAGATTCTTCTGGATGGTCTAATAATCAAATTGACATGAGACAGATTAGCAGGAGAAAAACAAATTAAAGTTTAATAGCATGTATACCTCCTGCATACATGGGAGAGACCCAGGAAACCAAGAGAAAATACCTTTCTAACACAATGATCACTTCATATCCTTGTAATTTATAACATTTAATAAACCAAAGTAGGTAAAGGAGATGATGTGCTAGTTTAAGTTATTTCACCAAATTACAAAAGTACATTAAACATTTATAGACCAAGTTTGCCCACATGGTTGAAGCCACCACCTTGAATACCATCCCCAGCTAAAGACAAAAGATGTTAGATGTGGGGAGAACCAATTAGGGGAAGTGACCAGGAAAAAGACAGTAAACAAGGGTAAGATTGTTATGCAGATTTAAGTGCCTGCCTTCTCCATTGATAGTGAAGGCAGGCCTGATTCCCTGAGGAAAACACCACCTCAGATGGAGATTTCCTTACAATGTAAATGTCTTTACAAAGGGTAACTTCTACTTGGTCTACAGAGCTTCTCCTACGTCTACTCTTTCTTGAGAATAACCAGCTCAAAATAATTCTATGCCAGAGAGACATATTTTGGGGTGACAAATTCCCCTACATTATATTTTAAATAGACAATTTATAAAAAGCGAGCTTTTTGTAGTTTTATATTTTAAACAATTGTTAAGCTCTGATAGTAGAGTGTAAGTGGGAGAGGAAACCAAGAGAAGATACTTTTCTAACACAATGATCACTTCATATCCTTGTAATTTATAATATTTAATAAACTAAAGTAGGTAAGGGAGATGATTTGGGCTTACTATGTGTGAGTTTAAGTTATTTCACCAAATTACAAAAATACATTAAACATTTATAAACCAAACTTTAATGAAACATTTAAATTTTAGATAAATATTACTAAAGAACGCACAAAGACATAAAAATATTTACTGAAATATATGCACACACATACTTTTTCAAAGGCTTTGCTTTATGTTCTTATAGAAGTATGCATAAAGAATGAGAATGAATTCTGTGTTCATAGACTCAGGTTATATCATTTATAAATATTCTCTGCTAATGGAATATTTGTAATAATGACATAATTCATAATATTAAAACAATGAAAATTGACAAAAGAAGTACAGATCTTGCTGGATTATCCTTTTTTCCCCATGCTGATTATCACCAGCCAGGAAATTTGGAATAATGAATGTTTCAAATCTGGAATGTAATTTTCCAGATGAACTGATGCCTTACTGATAGCAGATATTTTATGAAATTCAGATGACTCAAACATCACTGAGTGCTCAATAATGTTTCCAACAGATGGGGAAAGGACTTCAAGGAAAAAGATCAGATTGCTTAACCACTATTTCCAAAATAATAATATGCCAACCTGGTTGCAGGTTCAAGCCAAAAATCTGCTTTAGGCTTCCAAACAGTATCACCTACATTTCTAAAATGTAACCATTTGTTCTCAGGCTAAAGGAAATAGATCTATTGGGGTTTTTGACGTTAATGTGTATTTGCAATGGGAATTTCCTGCGCACATTTCTAAAGTAGGTGAAGGCAAATTGCAAATTTACCTGAAGATAAAAATAAGCTTAAAGTTGTTTTGTCCATAGTCCCTTGGTTCTAACAATGGGGTTTACTGTTTTTCATAGGGAAGTGGAGTAGCACAAAGCCAGATGCCTGAATCTCATCTCAATCACCTAGGGAAGTTTATGAGTAATAATGATAAATCACAAAGAGGAAGTGATTAGAAAGAGAAGTTACTGACAGAAGTATGTTATTGAAGGGCAAGAAGTATAGAGAAAGGAAGGGAGGTGAGACGCTACAACATGAAAAGAGAAGCTAGAAATTTTGGGCATTTCAATCATCATTACTAAAAATACCACAGAAAAATGTTACATTTCATAGTTACACATTGAAATATGTACTAGTAATACCCTGCAAATAAGTAATACATTTCAACAATTTATTTGACACTTAGATGAATGTCTTATGTCATACAAAGGGGTAAAGTCCTCATTCATGAATAAGGAATTGTAACTCAAATGCCAATGGGTCGGGCCAGTAATATAAAAAGATGAAATGGGCCAGATGGAAATTGTGTTGATCTAGGGAATGTGGATAAACATAAAGAAATCAGAAACCATGACATATACACAGAACTGTAGATGATTTACCATGAACGGAGCATGGAGGTATGAGACATAGCAAGGACTGATGAGAGAAAAGCAGTTTAAAGACTATTGATACCATGCTAAAGATTTTACATTTCATCCTTAAAGGTATAAGAAGGAAATTATTGGAGAAACCAAGATGGCGGCACAGGTAAACACCTGAAATTGCTGCCTCGCACAACCACTTCAAAAATACAACTAAAAGACAAAACAAACATCATCCAGAACCACAGGAAGGCTGGCTGAGTGGAAATTCTACAACTAGAAAGAAAGAGAAAAGCACACTGAGACTCAGAGGAGGTGCGGAAATAAAATGCAGAGGTACGGAGGTGCACGTGGAAAGGGCTGGCAACTGAGGACACGGTTGTCTTTTTCAATTGGGAGGGAGTCTCAAGCTCCCGACTGCTCTGAACTCCAGTTCTGGGCGAGTCTCTGGGGACCCAGACTCATACGGGGAGAAACTGGACTGTCTGGCATCAGGCAGAACTCGAGGGCAGCTTTCTCTCAGAGGTGCTTACAGTGATTACCGGAACACTGAGAATCGGGGCCTCTTAGGGCAAGACTGAGGAGGAGCCATATCTGCTTGCTCCGCCCTGTTGATTCCCTGAGACCACGCCCCACCCAAGCTGAGTGCAGAGGCTTTTGCATATGAATGCCCTGGCCCTTTGCAATCTAAAATTACCTAACTAACTGCAGGTGGGTCAGAGACACCCAGAACATCCAAAAAGAAGGCCCAAGGCCCCATAGCAGCTTGCATTGCTTCACAGCTGGGCCTCATCTAGGCACCTTCAAACTCCAAACAAAGAAAAGTAATCTGCAGATCTCTCTGTAGCTCCTGCTGGGTAGCCTCAGGCAGAGGCTAAATTAGCACCTCCTTAGAGATCCAAGAGCAAGTATACCCAGTGGTCAGAGTGGGCCATTCAGATTACAACTCCTCAGATCCATAAGGGACACACTCAGGGGGCAGACTCAGTGAGCACCAAAGCCCCACTGACGCAAGTCTTGCCCCAGAAGGGTGTCTCCAGCACAGAAGTTCTCCCACTGCAGACACAGCTGATTCTCACAGCCAATTGGCCTGGAGGTCAATTCCTCCCAGTGATACCAACTACAATCAAGGCTTAACTACAACAAGACTGTGCACACAGCCCACAAAGGGGTTCACCAAGAGTGTCCACCTCGTGTAATTGGGGAGGCTGAGCCACTGGGCCCTATAGGACACCTAGCACAGAAAGCCACTCGATCAACACAGGGAAGCAGAAAAAAATGAGGAGACAAAGAAACAGGTCACAAATGACAGAAATGGAGGAAAGCAAACTACTGGATATAGAGTTGAAAATCACACTTATAAGGTTTTCAAGAATTTTCTAGAAACCGCCAATAAATTTAGTGAGACCCTCACGAAATCTAGTGAGACCCCTGAGGATATAAAAAAGGACCAACTAGAAATTAAGCATACACTGACTGAAATAAAGAATATTATACAGAGTTCCAACAGCAGACTAGAGGATCCCAAGAATCAAGTCAAAGATTTGAAATACGAAGAAGCAAAAAACACCCAACCGGAAAAACAAAAAGAAAAAAAGAATCCAAAAATATGAAGATAGTGTAAGGAGCCTCTAGGAAAACTTCAAACGTACCAACATCCGAATTATGGGGTGCCAGAAGAAGAGAGAGAGAGCAAGATATTGAAAACCTATTTGAAGAAATAATGACAGAAAACTTCCCCTACCTGGTGAAAGAAATAGACTTACAAGTCCAGGAAGCACAGAGAACCCCAAACAAAAGGAATCCAAAGAGGACCACACCAAGACACATCATAATTAAAATGCCAAGAGCAAAAGACAAGGAGAGAATCTTAAAAGCAGCAAGAGAAAAAAAGTCAGTTACCTACAAGGGAGTACCCATATGACTGTCAGCTGATTTCTCAACAGAAACTATGCAGGCCAGAAGGGAGTGGCAAGAAATATTCAAAGTGATGAATAGCAAGAACCTACAACCAAGATTACTCTACCCAGCAAAGCTATCATTCAGAATTGAATGTCAGATAAAGAGCTTCACAGAAAGAAAAAGCTAAAGGAGTTCATCACCACCAAACCAGTATTATATGAAATGCTGAAAGGTATCCTTTAAGAAGAGGAAGAAGAAGAAAAAGGTAAAGATACAAATTATGAACAACAAATACACATCTATCAACAAGTGAATCTAAAAATCAAGTGAATAAATAATCTGATGAACAGAATAAACTGGTGAATATAATAGAATCATGGGCATAGAAAAGGAGTGGACTATTCTCCAGGGAAAGGGGTGTGGGGAGTGTGGGAAGAGACTGAACAAAAATCGTACACCTATGGATGAGGACAGTGGGGTGGGTATGGGCAGAGAATGGGGTGGGAACCGGGTGGAGGGGAGCTATGGGGGGAAAAAAGAGGTACAACTGTAATAATCTGAACAATAATGATTTAATTTTAAAAAAAGAAGGAAATTATTATGCTATATATTTTAGTAGTATTGTGTAGAGTTCTCTTGTCCTCAGGAGACTGACATCTACTGTGATCATATGTGCAAAGTAGAAATCTAGACAATATCAGAACTCAAATTCAAACTCATCAGGCTCACATCTAGTTCACATTAGGATGCAGTGATATTAAATCATTGTCTATTTGCATTGGCAAATGCAAAGTCAAGCCAATGACATCTCTTTTTATTAAAAGGAACTATCTGCTTTTGATTGAAAATTTCTGGAGATTTTGGTATATGTGTAAATATGTTTTAAAAATAAAAATCTAATGTGGTGTTATATATTCAGGAGTGGAGAACATCTGGCCTGCGGGCCATATAAAGTCCACAAAATCATTAGGTTTGGCCCTGCCAAGGCATTAGGGGTGAGCTAATTAAATGTTTGACCAGCCCTAGCTGGTTTGGCTCAGTGGAAGAGCGTTGGCCTGTGGACTGAAAGGTATAGTTTCAATTCCAGTCAAGGGCACATGCCTGGTTGTGGGCTTGACCCCCAGTAGGGGGTATGCAGGAGGGCACCCGATCAATGGTTCTTTCTCATCATTGATGTTTCTATCTCTCTTTCCCTCTCCCTTCCTCTCTGAAATATATATATATATGAAAGAGTGATCCTCTAGAAAAATAAAAAATAAAAAATAAATTTTTGACCAAATATAGCAAGCTAATTTTTAACTTGATAATTTTGTATGGCCCACAGATGACGTTATAAATATCTAAATGGCCCTTTGCAGAAAAAAAGATTCCACACCCCTTATTATATACTTAATACATGAATATTGATGATGAAGATATAGAGCATGTAAAATCGCTCAATTTCTCTCTGTGCAAAGTAATTTCAGAAGTTGACCTTCAGAATTCATTAGCATCATCACTAATTGACTCGAGTATTGACTTATGTGACCTTTAGTAACAGCCTTAATTCAAATACTAAATCTAGCAGAAGCAGAACACTCTCTAAGGTAGTTTATTTTATAGTATTCAGTTTTTGCTCTGGAAATATTAAAAATATACTGAAATCGAGAGACTAATATAACAAAACACCATGTGTCAATCACCCAGCTTCAAACAATTTTTAACTCAAAGTCGATCTGACTTCACCCAAACCAGTGATCTTCAAACACAGTCAATTTTGCCCCCAAGTGAACATTTGTCAATGTCTGGAGACATTTTTGGTTATTACATCTGGTGCGTTGGGGGTGGGTGTGAGGGTTGCTGCTGGCATCTAGTGGGAAGAGGCCAAAGATACTGGTTAATATTCTATAATACACAATCCCCATGACAAAGAATTATCTAGTCAAAGTGTCAGTAGCACTGCTGTTGAAATATACCTAGATTCTAACTCACTGCATCCCTTTTCTGCATTACTATTAAGCAAACCCAAGCACCATAAAATTTCATCCATAACTTTTTTTTGAGTCCAATACTTTCCTTCACAGATGAGACCCCGAAAAAGGGAACACATCCATAACTTTTATATATATATATATATATATATATATATATATATATATATATACACACATTTTTATTGATATCAGAGAGAGGAAGGGCGAGGGAGATAGAAACATCAATGATGAGAGAGAATCATTGATTGGCTGCCTCCTGAATGCCGCCTACTGGGGATCAAGGCAGCAACCCGGGCATGTGCCCTTGACCAGAATGGAATCCGGGACTCTTCAGTCCACAGGCCGATGCTCTATCCAGTGAGCCAAACCAGCCAGGGCTCATCCATAACTTTTTTAGTGTGGATGTAAAAACTTAGAAGGTTCTGAAGAAATTTAAAAACATGAAGAGTAGGTTGTTTTTTGTTTGCTTGCTTGCTTGCTTATTTCTCCGACCATACTTAATGAAGGGATTCAGAACAGGCCTCCCCAAGATGTGCAACTTTGGCATGTGAACTATTTTGAGCTCAAGGCAATTGAGATCCTGCAGGCTCAAGAGAAACATTTACCTCTTTTTTTTAAAAAAAAAAAATTTAAAACAGGGGCTTTGCCATAATCAAAGTTTTAGCAGAAATAACTTTTTATGCCCTATTTATAGGTCAAGACAAACATCCAATTACTAAATATCTGTTCTTTTAGTCCTATGAATTATCCTTCTCCCCTCTGAAAATCAGGTCTCTTTCCTCATTCCTTAGCTCAAGATGCCATGTATACCTCATTATTTTCTTTCTGTCTCAACCTTTCATGGTTGTGGGGTCTCTGACTCTATCATGTATGTGGGGTTCCTGTACATACACATGTAACCAAATTTGGTCATTTTCTCCTGTTAATCTGTTTCATGTTGATTTAACTATTAGACTAGCAGAAGGAATCTGGAAGTGTAGAACAAAATTTCCTTCTCCCTCACACTAGCCAGCCCCTGGTCTGTTTTGTGTCCCAAACTGCTATCCTCTGCAAACCACATTTCCCAGTTTCTATTGCCAAATGGATTCTTATTATGGAAGGCAGTGGGTGGAGAATGCTTTAGGTAACATCTCTAATAATTTCCTGAGTGGATGTACCTATTGCCTGAAGTTCACTTCTACTGGGTTAAATAGCCCCTCCCCCCAATTCATGACCACCTGGAACCTGTGAGTATAACCTTATCTGGATGTAGTGTCTTTATATATATAAGTAATTTAAGATGAGGTCATACTGAACTAGGATTGTACTTATATCCAATGACTGGTGCCTTTATAAAAAGAAGAAAATTTGAACACAGAGACACAGAAGAAACAGACACACAGAGGAAAGATGGTCATCTGAAGGTGGAGGCAGAAATTAGAGTGATGCAGCAACAAGACAAGGAAGGCCAAGGATGGCCATTAACCACCAGAAGCTAAGAAGAGGCAAGGGGAATTCCTCCCTCAAGCCTTCAGAGGGAGCATGACCCTGCTAAAACTTTGGTTTCAGACTTCAAGACACTGAAACTGTAATGGAATAAACTTCCATTATTTTAAGCCCTTCAGTTTATATCAATATGGCAGCCACGAAAAATGAACATACCAACCTTTCATGATCCCAGTTCTCAGTGAGTAGCACCAGCTGTAATTCTAAATTCTATTCAGAAGCCCTAGCTCCTCACATTTGATGTTTTATTCTTTCAGCCATATAGATAGTGGTATCATACAGTTGGCAATCTCTGGGTTTACTCACATCTCAATTTTAGTTCTTCTAATGTCTTTATAACTAATTCCTTATATAAATACCTTGTAATGAACTACCTGGTGTAATTTTGATTTTCTTTACTGGGTCTTTATACACATTGAAAAAATAATTGCAGATTTAGTAATTTTTGTAGAAACTATCTTTGGACAGAACTTGTGTTTCTTTTAAATCCTCTGTTAAATTCTATGGGTTGGCTTCTACACAAAAGGATTATCTTATTTTTATTTAATATTTTGCATTTTGATGTGAAATCTAATATAAATTAACCTGCATAAGCATTAACATTTAGGACTTTATATTTGGACAATACTTTGCAAACATGTGTTCATTAGTGAAAGAAACAATTTTTACAGGAATATAATGCAAAACTATAAACCAGGAGTCTGCAAACGTTTTTGTAAAGGGCCAGATAGTAAATATTTTAGACTCTGAAGGCCATATGGTCTCTACCACAAATACTCAACTCTGCTACTGTAGCATGAAAGCAGTCATAAGCAAAACATAAATAAGTGAACATTGATGTGTTCCAATAAAACTTTATTTACAAACAAAGGTGGTAGGCCTGATTTGTCCCATAGGCCATAGTTTGCTGACTCTGCTATAAATTATCTAGACTTCTGAATGCATATTTTCCATTGATATCACATATACATATCACATACATCTATATCATTTTATACAGAGAAAATATAGAGTTTCTTTTTCTTAAGAAAGTCAATTTTTCAAAGATCTGCTAGCCTTTACTCTCACTATTTCATTCTTTGAAAAGATTGATATCTTGGAAAAAGAGTCATTAGGCCAAAACATTAGACCTCAGGGATAAACCTGCAGAAAATTGATTGAGTGAACAAACCTACTTACTCTTTTGTTAAAGTCTCCCACAGTCTTATTTAGAAAGATGAATAATATCTCAACAACTGGGCAAGATTTATTTTTTTCACTATCACATTTTTTGTTCCACTCTCAAGCACCCCCCAAAACACAATAGAATATTTTAAAAAGTAAATAGTTTTGGCCACACACAGATAACAAAGAACATGACTTATTCATATTTCCTCTAGACACAGATATTTTTAAGACACGCCCTAATTTGTTTTATTGTTCTTAACGTCCAACTTAGTTCTTGACTCCTAGTAAGTCGTCAAATCATATTTGCTGAATAAATGAGCATATTATTCTAAGATGGTGAATATGTATAATCGTATGTCATGTAGAATCTAAGATGGCTATTTCATAAATTGAGAGGTTAAAAAATTCTCTTAAGTGGACAAAAATATATTGATTCAAAGAAGGAGTCTAAATCTGAATGTGAAGAGGTGCTAACAGGTGCTAAGTTTACATTGAGGACAATTCTCTTTGACTTGAATGGTTTCTCTGTCATGAGCAGGCAGATGCAATATCCACAGGCTTATACAAATTTTGAGTTCCATCCTGGGGTTAACCAAGTCTGACATCATGGTACACTCGATAGAATTTAAGGTTGAACTCTCCTTCCAGGTGCTGGAATGTCCTACAATAGTCTGCAGTAACCATGCATGTAGGCAGCCCTAAACAGGCTGCTAGTTCCTGAGTATCTAAATTTGTGACAATTTGTGAATGAATCACCATGCCCTCCACAGATCTTGGCAACTGGCTCAGTGCGACTGCATCTGGCATTGTACACAATTTGCATACTGTGGAAGTGAGGCACTTTGCAATCTCTGAAGCCCAGCTCATTATGGTGTGATGAGCTCATAGCCATGTGTTTTCCATCTTTAGTTCTAATTCCAGGGCAGCCTTTGTTAAAACCTAAGGACATACATAGTTTATGGATAATGATTGGCTAAATTGTTTTTAATTTAGTAAACCAAAATGTTAAACTAAACACAACTAAACTAACTAGAGTAGAAAGAGGACAGGCAAAATTTTCCTTCCTTAATATAAATTTGTACAACAACAAAAAAAATTACTACTTGAATTACTTTAAATAAGAAAAGTGCCGGAAGTGGGTATTAAAATTTAAACTACCTCATAATTTACATTTCGTTTCCATAAAACACTTTTAACAATCATAAATTCATGGGAACCATGTGCTCAAACTGTTTTCCTAAAATATGACAGTAATTACAGTCCTTCTATTCTTTATGCATCTTTATTTTGTTGTTACTTAAAAACAAGAATAAATGAGCATATGGGAGTAAAGGGTTTTTTCTTGCAAATTTGTTTAATATGTATATTTAAAATTAGAATTAAAAGAGAATTTAGATATGTGCCATGGTGCCAGCATCCATTACATAGATTACAAGACATACAAACAGAAGGGCACATAACCATATGTGTCCCATTACTACTAGAATCCTAAATGCATGGACAATTAATGTTTTAGAAATTCATTCTAGAAGCAAAGATTTTGGCTTTGATATTCAACTCCCCTTCAGACCTGCTAGTTCCCTAACTGTTCTCTTACAAATTTGAGAATTAGAACTTTGGACTAAACTGGTTTATTACGAATACATTTTTGTGATATGCTACTTAGAAATAATTTTGAGAAAAGACTACTAATTAAGGATGTTCATAGTATTTTTGTAGCACGGGGAAAGGAAGCAAGATAAATATAAACAAAAATATATTTTCTGCTGGCTTATGAAATATTGGTTTGAAAAAAAATCATGTGGTCAATTTATTTTGTGTTTTCACAAATCCAAAAATGTGGTTTAGTGTTTTTAAAGGTCATGGAAAACTTTGTTGATGTACTGGAACATAGTTAAATTACCAAGTGCTACCTAGTCATGGAATCACTTTGGTGTTGCAAAAAAGAAAAATATATACATACATATATGTATACCCAAACACACATAAAAGGCATGTTTTTGGCAAAATGCTTTGAAAATAAAAAACAGAATTCAGTCAATGAACTAATATTTTTTACTTAAATCAATTTGATTGCTTAGACTGCCAATCAAATATTGATTTTATCACACTGATTTTTGTTCTGTTAGACATAGCCTAATTGCCTTGACCTTGATAAAGTTAATTTTGTGATTGGATTGACTTTATTGGGCCTCTGTTTCTCCATCAGGAGTTTGGACATGTTATTCAAACTCTCTCATCTTTAATTACAGGGTCATTTATAACCTCAGAGGTGTTAATTATAGAATCTTTTTCATAGTTATTATGGAAATTAAATTAGATCATTTATTTAATGCATTTATCACAGTTTCTAGCACAAAGTACATGTTCAAAAATGATTAGTATACTATCTAGTATTTTCAGTTTAAGTTCATAAAAACATAAACTAAATTATAAAGATGAATAAATTGGCCATTGTAATAGGAAGCCCACTGATAGGTCTCTATTGGTCCTGGTTAAATAAAGATGTTAAAAACTGTCATTGGCACTTCCTTCCATCTCTCTCAGATCTGCTTTTCTGTGTTGACTTTATTCTCATATGGGGTCCTGGCATGATAGGAAAATGCTCGGATTTACAATTTAAAGTTACAGAGGAAAAGGAAAGGTCATTTCCTGTAGTTCTGGCAACAATCTCAGGAGGATTCTTGTCTGGCAAATCTGTCAGGCCAGGGAGAATGAGCAGTCTGGGGAAAATTAAATGGATCCCTTTTGGGGATGGTGTGATAAGTTAGCCCTGGTTTGAAACCCCTGGGCTAGGCAGGATTACTATGGAATGATTATAAGGTCAGTCAAGAAAGGAAGACATACTTGGAAGACAAAAAGACAAGTCTGCTAGAGTGATAACGTATTACTATAATGATTATTTTATTAACAAATAAACTCACTCAAAAGTCTCCCATTGCCCGGTCAGTGTGGCTCAGTGGTTGAGCGTCAATCTATGAACCGGGAGGTCATGGTTCGATTTTCAGTCAGGGCACATGCCCAGGTTGCGGTTGCAGGCTCAATCCCCAGTAGGGGTCGTGCAGGAGGCAGCCCTTCAATGAATCTCTCTCATCATTGATATTTTTATCTCTCCCTCTCCCTTTCCTCTTTGAAATCTATTATAAATAAGTATATGAAAATATGTCTAGATAAGTGTTTGTGGTTGTATATATATAGATATAGATACATATATAGCAGCGTAGCAGTGCAGTGTCTAGATCAACCAAAGGACTTGTATGCATGCATATAAGCATAACCTATGGACAAAGACACTAGGGGGTTGAGGGCATGTGCTGGGAGGGTGGGGGTGGCTGGGAAGAGGTCAATGGGGGAAAAAGGAGACATATGTAATATTATATGTGGTACTTTAAACAATAAAGAATTAAATATATATATCCTGTATAATAAAACCCTAATATGCAAATTGACCAAACAGTGGAACAACTGGAGGAACAACCAGTCTCTATGATGCACACCGATCACCAGGGGGCAAATGTTCAATGCAGGAGCTGCCCTCTGGTGGTCAGTGTGCTCCCACAGGAGGAGCGCCACTCAGCCAGAAGCTGGACTCATGGCCTGCGAGTGCAGTGGTGGTGGCGGGAGCCTCTTCCGCCTCTGCAGCAGTGCTAAGGAGGAGCAAGCCGAGTGGTAAGGAGCAGCAAGCAGGCAGGCGGTAAGGAGCCTGGACTGTGAGAGGGATCCCAGGCTGCAAGAGGGATCCCGGGATGCAAGAGGGATATCTGACTGCCCAGGGGATCGAGCCTAAGCTGGTAGGAGGACATCCCCCAAGGTATCTTCGACTGTGAGAGGGTACAGGCTGGGCTGAGGGACCCCCCCCTCCCCAGTGCATGAATTTGTGCATGGGCCTCTGTTATATATATATATATATATATATATGTATATATATATATATGCTCCCATTGAACCTTTCTTCCAATATTTTATTTTCTAATATTCTTTTCTGAATTGTCATTATTTTCTCCAAGATTCTCATCTACTTTTCAGGTTACACTGGCTCATTATAAACATCAAAATTACTTTTATCTAACTAGGTAAATGATACCAAAAATTAATCCCCAAAAAAGTTGATGCCTTAAAAATTTGCTCAAGGTTATATAAAAAATGCAATGGAGATCTAAGTCTACTTGGAATGACTTTTAGGAAGTGATAATCAGGAAAGACTACATTTATTTAAATATGGACTGGAAATAAACACTTATTTTAACATTTAAACTTGGGATAAAAGTGATTGTTGATCATTCAAAAATAAGGTGGTACAGAAGTTAAAAACATGGGTAAAAGGCTTCTCTCTTATTTGTGACCTAACTCCTAGGTACATCTTCCAAAAAGGAATGTTTGAGTTTAGAAGTAGAAGAATCTTGGTTTAGAATTAAGAGCAGGGCCAATTCTTTAGAGTTATTTATGGATATTTTCAGCTAAAGCAATATTTATTGTATCCACATGAAAACAAATTATGAAAAAGTGGAATTTTATGATCTTGATGTTGTGATGGCATTTTAATAGAAGACACAAATGTAATATTTAATGCTGTAATTTAAAACAAGAAGAGATTTATTCTTATGTATATGATCATAATATTTAAAATAATCTTTTAATTTTAAAATAGTTTTAGATGTATAGAAAAATGCTAACATAATACAGAGGGTTCCCATATACCCTACATCCAGTATTATCTATTACTAGCAGTCCAATGCACAAAATTCTTGCAAGGGGGGAGTCCCTCAGCCTGGCCTGCACCCCGGGACCCCGCTCTCCTAACTGCCACCTGCTCACTCCTTACCGCTTGCCTTGCTGCTCCTTAGCACTACCATGGAGGTGGGAGAGGCTCTCGCTACCATCACTGTGCTCGCCAGCCATGATCCTGGCTTCTGGCTGAGTGGCACTCCCACTTTGGGAGCTCACTGCCCACCAGGGGGCAGCTCCTGCGTTGAGTGTCTGCCCCCTGGTGGTCAGTGCGTGTCATAGAGACCTGTCGTTCTGGTCGTTCCACCATAAAGGTCGCTGGGCTTTTATATATATAGATTAGCATCTTACATTTAGTATGGTACATTTGTCACAATTAATGAATGCATAATGATACATTATTATTAACTAAATTTCATACTTTGTTCAGAATTTTTTCCTTTTTACTAATATCCTTTTTTGTTTGTTTATTCTGTTCCAGGATCCCATCTGGGTAAGCACATTACATTTAGTTATCTTGTCTCCTTAGGCCCTGTTGGCTGTGACAGTTTCTCGGACTTTCCTTGTTTTTGATGACCAGCACAATGTCATATGTCAAATATATTTCAATTAAAAAAGAGATTTTTGAGAAGCACTAGCCAAGCATTTTGTAGAATGCCCCTCAATTGGAGGTTATCTGGTGTTTTTCTCATGATTAGATAGCATTATGGCTTTTAGGGAGGATGATCATAGAGGTAAAATGTCTAGATTGTTCTTGTAATAAGAATGAGAGGGATGACTTCTGATATCCTTTAAATGTCAGATCTGAAAAAGAACTCATGCCTTTTTAAAGTGAATTCTAAGGCACTGACATGACTTGTATTAAGATTGCTTAAGTAGACAGTAGAGATGTCTATACCTAATAGAATTATAGCTCTTCTCAGATATACAGCTCACAAGTTTTGTTCTCAGAATGGATAGCTGGCTTTTTGGCTGAACACCAATTCACCCGGTTTTATTGAGAACATGCCTTACTTTGATTAACTTTCATACATGTGAAGAATAGTAATGGCAGGAAAATGTTTTCTTCTTGCAAGGGAATTACTTAATTCAATATTAAGTAAAAGCTCTCAAAGGCAATATCACATAATAAAGTAAAATTTCATAAATTATTCTCTGTAAAGTGTAACATTGTTGGATAATTTAGAATAATGCTTCATATAAGAACTATCTTTTTTTTCTATTGTTGGAATATCTGTTTTTTTTGAAGGATGTTGTTTAGATAGCCACTGTCTGATTATTAACAATTAACCTTTTTTTTTGAAGTCAAATATCTTACCGATGGGCTTTTCCAAGCAATGCCATACTATTTTGCCCCAAATTCAGTATAGATCCAATTTTTAAAAAGCAAAGTAAAATTTTTAATGAAGTAAGATTATTTTTCTAAAGCTAAATGTAAGAGAAAGCCTTCACCATATATGCCTGTATAGAAAATTGTGGTTTGGTTCATGTTCTTTTTGCTTTTAAAAACTTTCCTAGAAATAATTTACTAAATGGATTATTATTTTTTATTATTGGGAATCAAAATTGCTCCAAACTACAAGCCAATTGAGTCCTATAATCTTGAAAGAACTCAAATTTCTAAACCCTAGGTTGAAAACTACTTACTCAAATTATAGATCATCAAAACTGAACCTCTGTGGACATGACATTGAGACATTTATAGCAGAATGAAATATCATTTTTTAAAAAAAAGAAAGACACTAGCTCACTATTTTTAAAGTAAAATTATATATTATGTTTTTGGTTAGAGATGGTAAAATAAAGCCATTTTCAACTATCTTCCATGAAATAATCCCAAATGAAGAAAAGAAATAAAGCAGAAATAGAGAAAATAAATACTTCCAATGAACCAATGGAACAGTCACAACCTTCAATCACAATTCTCATTATTTGTGCTACTTATGGTCTATAAAGTCACCACAAAAACTAATACTAACATAGGTTTAGATTCCTGTGAGCCACAATATTTTCATCATCAATCAATACATATCATTGTTTTATGTATGTTTCCGTTTAAAAACACATTACCCTATCTAATAATAGACAAACATGGTAATTGACTGTACCTTCGCTATGCCTCCCATTGGCTAATCAGTGTGATATGCAAATTAACCGCCAACAAAGATGGTGTCTAATTTGCATACTGCAGGCAGGTCGAGACAGCATGAGCCGCCAGCGCACTGCCATCGAGGACTGGCCTGCCCCCAGGAGCCGGCCCCACCTTGCCGCCAGGGACCCAATCGGCAGATCCCAGGCGGCAAGGCAGCCCTGCCCCAGAAGCCCCTGAAGCCACTGGATATGTTAGTAAATCTATCAGTAAGCACTCTGAAAGTCAGTGGCATAAATGCACCAATTAAAAGACAGATTATGAGGGTGAATCAAAAACAAAACCCACTTTAAATATAAAGACACATATAGATTTAAAGTAAATGAATTAAGCTGCAGCCTGTTTTGCTCAGTGGATAGAGCATTAGCCTGCGGACTGAAGGGTCCCAGGTTAGATTCCAGTCAAGGGCATGTACCTCAGTTGCTGGCTTGATCCCCAGTCCCTTATCAGAGCATGTGCAGGAGGCAACCAATCAATGTGTCTCTCCCTTTCCCTTCACTCTCTCTAAAATTCAATGGAAAAATATCCTTGGGTGAAGATTAACAAAAACAAAGTAAATGGATTAAGTAACATTAAAGAGATTATAAGAAAAATATATTCCAAATTTTGTTAGTTGTATAATGGTTATGTTTAAATTATTAACACTTAAGAAATTAGGTGAAGGGTACATATAATATGCTATAGTATTTTATAGTTTTTTTTTACAAGTATGAGATTATTTCAAATTAAAAAATTAAAAAATTAAAAATTAATAAAATATTAATTGAGCCGAAACCGGTTTGGCTCAGTGGATAGAGCGTCAGCCTGAGGACTGAGAGGTCCCGGGTTCAATTCCGGTCAAGGGCATGTACCTGGGTTGCGGGCACATCCCCGGTGGAGGATGTGCAAGAGGTAGCTGATCGATGTTTCTCTCTCATCGATGTTTCTAACTCTATCTCTCTCCCTTCCTCTCTGTGAAAAATCAATAAAATATATTTTAAAAAAATATATTAATTGAAATGTATCTGCATTACATGAAAAATTTCCTAATTGCTTCTAGCATAATTTATTAAATTGTGCTAAAATTTACAAGGTTTCAATTAAAAAGTATTTTAATTCTAAATGATATAATAGAAAATATATAATAATGCAGTTATAAGCACTTACCTGAAAATAAAAATTTAAAGAAGTGAATTTAAAGAAAGGATTAGCCAAAGAAAATATATGCACAACCCATGGACACAGACAACAGTATGGTGATGGCCAGAGAGAAGTGGGGGGCAAAAGCTGGGTAGAGGGGGCAAAGGGGGGGAAATAAGGACATCCTATATAATAATAATAAAAGGCTAATATGCACATTGACTGAATGGCAGAATGACCGGTTGCTATGATGCGCACTGGCCACCAGGGGGCAGACACTCAATGCAGGAGCTGCCCCCTGGTGGTCAGTGCACTTCTACATGGGGAGTGCCACTCAGCCAGAAGCTGGCTCATGGCTGGCCCACTCAGTGGTGGTAACAGGAGCCTCTCCCACCTCTGTGGCAGCTCTAAGAATATCCAACTAACAGTTTAGACCCGATCCCTTGGGGCCTAAGCCTTTAGTCGGACATCCCCCGAGGCTCCCTGGCCGCCAGAAGGATGTCTGACTGCAAGCTTAGGCCTGATTCCCCAGGGAGTGGGCCTAAGTCGACAGGTGGACATCCCCCAAGGGTCCTGGACTGTGAATGGGTGCAGGCCGGGCTGAGGGACGTGCCCTCCCCCCCCCCCGAGTGCACAAAATTTTTGTGCACCAGGCCTCAAGTTATATATATTTGGTTCATTAACATTGAACTCACAGCCAATAGCACTATAACTCATGCCTGAATGAAGCTCATCTAATATGTGTATTTTCTCCATAAGGCATACCATAGCTTCTTGCACTTATGAACACAAGCTAGCATTTCAATACTATGCTTGGGGCCATTTTTTAAAGTATAATCATGAACAAAAAGCATGAAAATGTAGCATTAAAGAAACTTCAAAAAGAACACTTGTTTAAAGTATGTAAGAGCTGGAACAAGGATGAGTGTTGCCTTGGTTGACTTCAACTAGGAACATGCACATTGGGCAAAACTCAAATTTTTCATCACTGTGCACATTTTCATGAATGACCATTAAAGCACTATGCATATTAAGTACAAATCAACTAACTAAATTGGAAAGAGAATAGGCAAAATGTTCTCTCCTTAATATCAAATTTAAAAAAAAACTTTATTACTTGAGTTACTTTAAATAAGGAAAGTGCCGAATATTAAAATTTAAACTACCTCATAATTTACAAGAATCAAGCAGGTTTTGGTATGATTTCTAAATTGGTAGGTCACCCAAGGCACAGACAAAAGTAAGCTGTGAAAAAAATAAGAAAATAGTTCGACCAGCATGACTCAGTGGTTGAGCATTGACCTATGAGCCAGGAGGTCATGGTTCGATTCCTGGTCAGGGCACATGATCAGGTTGCTGGCTCGATCCCCATTGGGGGGCATGCAGGAGGCAGCCGATCATTGATGTTTTTCTCTCTCTCTCCCTCACCACAAACACACACAAAGAAAATAACTATGTAAAATGATAGATATGTTGCCCTGGCCAGTTTGGCTCAGTGGTTGGAGCATTGGCATGTACCTCGGTTGCAGGTTCATCCTAGGCCCCTCCTCTTCCCCTCTTCCCCGCTCCCTAAAAAAAATCAATGGAAAAAATATCCTAGAGTGAGGATTAAAAATCAAAAAGAATATGTAACCTTTAAAAAAAATGATGGATTTGTTAATTACCTTGATTGTGATTATTTCACAATGCATACATTTATGGCAACATCAAGTTGTAAACCTTAAATATATACAATTTTTATTTGTCAATTATACTTCAATAGCTGAGAATTTCTAGCCAAAATAATCATTCCACCTTAAACATCTTTAAAATATGGATGAAATATGTGAAACAAAAGTTTTCTGAAATTGGACAACTCACGACGCAGGACAGTGATCCCTGAAAGACAGGAAACAAGTTAGATGAGCCCTGTGACTGTCCCAGTTTATGGCCTGGAGTGAGTTTCCAGGCTGCAGTTCAGGGAGGTACAACTGATGTTGAGCCCTGCAACCATCAGAACTTGTGGAGAAATAGGGCAGAACCAGAGAAGCTAGGAAGGCTAGAATTTGCAAATCAGAATATTGGAGAAGAGCTCAAGAGAACTGCAGAGGGTTCCACTGGAGTCCACAGCTGTGGACAAATCAATGAATGAATCAGAGGAAACTCCCCAAGACTGAAGAAAGAACCACTGAAAAGAAGCAGACAGAACTATCACTAACCCTTACAGAGGTCCAGGAAGAGTTTGTGTTTCTCAACAATAAAGAAAAAAATGTTGCCCGGCTGGTGTGGCTCAGTGGTTGAGCATTGACCTTGCACCAGATCGTCACCAGTTCAATTCCCAGTCAGGACACATGCCCGGGTTGTGGGGTCGATCCCCAGCGGGGGCATACAGGAGGCAGCCAATCGATGTTGATGTTTCTCTCTCATTGATGTTTCTATCTCTCTCTCCCTCTCCTTACCTATCTCTCTGAAAGTCAATTAAAACATATTTTTAAAAAAGAAAAAAATGTTGACTAATAAAAATAAACACTAAGAGGAATATGTTCTCTGCAGTATTTTACTGGTAAGTTGGATGGTTGATTTTATATAGAACACACTGATATATATATATATATTCTACATTCTTTGTCCTTTTAAAATTAAATGAATTCCTTTTTAGTTGATTATATTTATTAATGGGGATTTTTGTAGCTGAATTTGACAATTAGGACATGCGAATAGCATTTAATTAATCCAATGCCAAAGAAATAAGGAAGTCTGTAACTTTTCCTTACAACATTGGCAAATCAATAAAGAAGGAAGAGAATCTTAAGCAAAAACAGCTTTGTCTGTAATTGCCGCAAATTCTTTTTTTCAGTTTCTACCTCATTAATTTTTGGAGACAAGCGATTCTATATTGAAAAATATTTCCTTTATCTGACCCCGTATCCCCTGTCTCTAACTTCTCCATATTCTGGCAGGGAAAAGAAGATCAGCAGTAAAAACAACAGCTGGGAGGACCCATTTCTTTGACTAATGATGCCTCAGACATTCTGTGGATTTGATTGAAGCTATCAGTCAACAGCTTCTAGATACTTTTAGATTAAGAATATTTTCAATGATTAGTTTATTCAATGTCAATTTTCTGTTTTTAATTTACAACTATGAAGAGATACCAGCTTCTTTTGTCTTTTTTTTTTAAAACTAAAAGCTGCATTCCCCCAGGTAGCACATTACAAATAGGACTGCCATCATTCCAATAATGGTGTGTCACTCCAATCTTTGAGTTTGAGAGGGCAAAGGTGATTTCTACTATACTCTTTTTTGTTTTTTAATATATTTTTTTATTGATTTCAAAGAGGAAGAGAGAGAAAGAGAGAGAGAGAGAGAGAGAGAGAGAGAGAGAGAGAGAAACATCAATGATGAGAGAATCATTGATCAGCTGCCCCCTGCATGCCCCACTACTAGGGATTGAGCCCACAACCAGGGCATCTGCCCTGACTGGGAATGCAACCGTGATCTCCTGGTTCATAGCTAGATGCTCAATCCCGAGTCACAGAAGCATGGTGGGTCTATTACTCTTGACTATAAAAATAAGTCTCTTGCCCTAGCTGGTTTGGCTCAGTGGATAGAGCGTCGGTCAGCAGACTGAAGGATCTGGGTTCAATTTTGGTCAAGGGTACTTACAACAGTTGCAGGCTCAATCCCAGGCCCGTAAGGGAGGCAATCAATTGATGTGTCACTCTCATACTGATGTTTCTCTCTCTGTGTGTCTCCCCCTCCCTTCTACTCTCTCTAAAAAAATCAATGGAAAAATATTCTCAGGTGAGGATTAACAAAAAAAATAAAAATAAGAAAGAAAATAAAAGAAAGAAAGAAAAAGAAGGCATTTTCACAGTAACGAGCATAAAAAAGTCTGAAAAAGAGAAGAGTAGTAAATGTGAAATTTCAACAAACATCTGCTACTAATATTTCAATGAACATTGTTATAGATTTTCTGTCTCTATTTGCCTTTCTTTGCTTCTCTTTAATATGTTATTATCAATATATGTATTTACATATCTTTCTATATATACACATTTATGTGTTTAATCCTATATATATATACATTTTACAAAATATAATGCCATACTCTAAATCATTGTTATAAAGGAAAAAGGATTAAAAATCAGTAATTTAATGCATCATTTCAAGAAGTAAGAAAATTTAAAATCATAAGAAAATCAAAAGCAGATGTTACCCAAAGAAAAAGTGAAATAATAAATATAAGAATATCAATGACAGAGAAAATCAGTTGTGTGACTCAACAAAGATAAAATACAAATTTTTGAAAAGAATAATTATATATATATATATGTGTGTGTGTGTGTGTGTGTGTGTGTGTGTGTGTGTATACTCCTTCCCTTGTTGCATAAAAATACAAAAGAGAGGAGAAAACAAATAAAAAATAAAGGACATAAAGGAGGGAAGAAAACAAAAAAAATATAACTATAGATATAGCAGGCATTTTAATATGTAGGCAAGAATATAATGAATAATATGCCAGTAGACAGGTAAAGTTCGGAAAATTTTAAAAAATGCAAATTTTGGAAAATACATAATTACCCGTGATTCAAGAGAATAAGAAGAAAACTAGATTATAAAAATTGAATACATTTTACCATTAATCCAAAATATACTTCCAAGTCACAGAACACCTCCAAGTTCTCCTGTCAGACTTGTTTTAAGAGTAAAAAGTATGCAATCTCAATAAGTCAAGCATTTTTCTGTGTGTAAGGTCCCATATTCGTGCCCATATTTCCAGCTTAAGTTTTTCTATACATGTACATCATTCCATGAACTGTGTTATAAACAAGTAAAGATTTGTCATCAAATGTAAAATAAATCCATTGTATTTCATTTGGTCTGTTTGACACAATGGGTTTATTATATTTACATATATTATTTTACCTGCTATATTTGGGATTTCTTTTCTTATATTATTTTTATACTTTCTTGCTATGCATTTGTAGTATAAGATTTAGACAATACACAATTGTAGATTTTTAACTTAGCACATTTTATATTTTTGTTTTAATCTGAAGGATTTTTAGAACCAAATTTGCAGTCCAACTGGAGTATTACAAGAATATTATGATGTGCCCAGCCTGTGTGGCTCAATGGCTGAGCATCAACCTATAAACCAGGAGATCATGGTTCAATTCCCATCAGAGCACATGCCTGGGTTGCGGGCTCCATCCCCTGTGGGGGGCATGCAGGAGGCAGCTGATCAATAATTCTCATCATTGATGTTTCTACCTCTCTCTCCCTCTCCCTTTGTCTCTGAAATCAATAAAAATATATTCCAATAAAAGAATATTATGTGTATTTTTCTAGAGTAACTTTATATCTGCTCTTTCATAGTATTTCCTCATATATATATAATTCCTGTCCATGTTGCATTAATATACATTTATCTATTTACTAGAGGCCCAGTGCATGAAATTCATGCATTGTGGGGAGGGGGGAGTCCCTCAGCCCAGCCTGCGCCCTCTTGCGGTCCTTGACCCCTCAGGGGATGTCTGCCAACCTGCTTTCTGCTCCCTACCACTCTGCTTGCTGCTCCTTAGTGCTGCCACGGAGGCTCCTGCCACTGCCGCTGCACTCGCCAGCCATGAGTCCAGCTTCTGGCTGAGCGGCGCTTCCCCTGTGGGAGTGCACTGACCACCAGGGGGCAGCTCCTGCATGGAGCGTCTGCTCCCTGATGGTCAGTTCATAGTGACCAGTCATTCCACCATTCTGTCTATTTGCATATTAGGGTTTTATTATATAGGATATTTATACTAGAGCCCCAGTGCACAAAATTTGTGCACAGGTAGGATCCCTAGTGGCTGCCAGTCACTGGCTAGGGCCTTCCTTCCATGGCTGTTGGCTGCTGGCCGGGGCCTTCCTTCATTCCACACCACCCCCTGGTGGTCAGCACACATCATAGCGAGCCTGATGGGTCAAACTCCCGCCCAAGGGGACACTTTGCATATTAGGCTTTTATATAGAGAGATATATACTTTTTATGTGTCATCTTTTTTGTTGATACATATAGCACTTAGAATAAAAGGAGAAATAAATGTAAAGTGAAGCCCAAAACTCAGAAACACAGACTCAGAAAAAACTTAGAAAGAAATTTAAAAGTAAGCCTTTTGTGGCTCAGTGGTTGAGCCTTAACCCATGAACCAAGAGGTCACCAGTTCAATTCCCATCAGAGCACATGCCTGGGTTGCAGGCTCAATCCCAGTATGGGGTGTACAGGAGTCAGGAGGCAGCTGATCAATGATTATCTCTCTCATCAAAGTTTCTGTCTCTCATCCTTCCTCGCTCTAAAACCAATAAAAACATATTTTAAAAAATGAATAAAAAGAAATAAGGATATAGAAACATTTTTTCACTACATTTTTAATCTACTAAGCCCAGAACCTTAGTATATCACCTGACTTTTTTTAATTAACAAACTTTTTCAAAATAATTATTTTTTTACCTTTACTAAAAAAAAAGACTTTTTAAAATAATTTATTGCTCAACAATTAGTATGAAAAAATAAATGCTTTTTTTCTTTGATTTTTGTCTAAATTAAAAATAATGTAAGTACCAAAAATTCTGTGTAGACATTATATATGTGTGTGTTTCTTTACATGTGCATTATTATATGAGGTATTTCTACATAGTAGAGATAGTAGTTTTATAGTCTTATGACATTATGGTTTAGGCTTTTGGTTCTAAATGTGCCTATTTTTATACTATTAAATTTGAGTGTATGCAATTGAATGAAACCATCCTACTTGATGCTTCTTTATTTTTAAAGAAAAATGCTTATAAAATTACTTACTACATACAGTTGGCTACCAAGAAAAATCTAAAAGTTCCTTTTCTTGATTTATGTAGTATTGTTCTCTTGACCATTTCAAATGATTTCCATGATGTCTTTGGCAGAGTGTATTACTAAATAACACATGATTCACAGTGATGGAATGGATTCTGAAAGTGTGACTATATTCCTTGATGTGCTTGCTGATTAAGGATGTTTGACAAACTGTGTCTCAGCTATGGTGCAACCCACAGGCATCTCTGTTGTGAGAAGCCAATGACAACATCTCTAATGGTAAAAAGCAACATGGTGCCTATGTTTCCCCGATGGTAGAGCTTTTATCACTAACACTCAGAGGTCACAGATAATGACATCCCATTTCAGCACGTACATACTCTCTCAGCTTTCTCAGGGTAGAATCCACAGTACATAGGCCGATATATGAAGCACAATGGAGTAACATAAAAACTGCTATTGGGCTCTGGGAAATTATATGTTATCTCCAGCTGTTAATTGTAGGTTTGGTAACTTTTGTTTTAATTCCAGAGATGTGCAGAAGTGGAACCCTTTATTAAGCTTATCCAGAATCAATCTCTGAACATCCCAATTACATGTTGTTTGTTGGTAGGAAGTCAGGTTGAACTAAGTAAGGAACATTCACTAGTAATGTGTCACTGGATATAAAAAGAGATGCATGCCCAAAGCGTGATCCCCCTGTGCTGCATGGATTCCTTTTCTAAGTTTATTTCTTGACTAAATAAGCAACTGCATTAATTATGTCCTAAATATTATGAGGAAACTTTGTATATGTATTTTGAGTCTAAGCCAACTACTATTTTGTGACTTGAAAACTCCTTCCACTATTTAATTTTTAAGATACAAGAAATAATTTTACTTTGCTCCTTTTGGTGCCTTAATGAGCATTTTAACTTAAAGCATTTTCATTTCAGTTGGCTAGCCAGGGTCTAACTCAGTAAGAAGCAAAAAGACTAACTTCAACTTCTGTTTCCAAAATATGTAAAAAAATATTTCTGAGAGTCAAAGAAGAATACATGTTTGTCCTCCTTCGTGTTGTCTTTAGCACCTGAAACATTAGGCTTTTAATGTGAAAACCCATTGTAGTTTAAAATGGAAACATCACTACCTATGGAATTGTTTTGTCCAGTAAAACAAAACAAAACAAAACAAAACATGATGTTAATAATGTTAATGTGTTTCTAGATTTAAAGGATCGATGAAAATACTTGCCAGAGGAGTAAAATGAATACATTATGACTCACTGAATAGATCAACTCAACAGTCTTTCCAAATAGTTTTCATGAATTATATATAAAGATTAAATTTATCAAAATAAAATAATATAAAAAACAAAGTAGAATCTATGAAGAGGCAGTTCATCAAGTTGATGTAATCATACCATAAGCTCTATTGTGTTATAGTGTAATTGCTTCCTCCTGATTACACATTTATTGAGTGCCATACATTTTATTTATGTTTAAGGCCTATTTGTAAGCCTTTCCAGTTTAATATTTTATATTTCTCAATTATTGGAAAAATGTACATATAGTAAAAATGGTAGGAATGAAATGCCCTAGAATTTGAATTTTTAATATATAAAAGAAGATGATTTCTTACCCGAGTGTACTGTAAAAGAAGTTTCATGTATATGTACATGATTTTGCAATTTGATCATAAAAGGGAATTCAATCAAGCTGCGAGTGGATAGTATAAATGGGATACACACTCAGTATGTAATGAGACAGATGAGGTTTTACTAACGCAAACTGAAGCCAAAACTTTGCTTATCACATGCATACTTTTCCACTGGGAAATTGTGGAGATGAGATCTTACAAAAGTTATGTTATATGAAGAAGAAATCCTTAAGAGATAGATAGCTTATAGGCCTTCAAAAGTAGCAAATTCAATAGTCTTTTCTGAGACCTATAACTATATTTCAAATGCACTGTTTTTCTTTGCCAGATTTTGATCATTGTCCTCATGTTTCTTACCTGGTACTGCCTGCATTTGATCTGCAGTTCAGAAACAAGCAGCTCCAGAAACAAGCTTTCTCTGGTCTCTGTTAAATGACAATAAGGGGAGGGTGGGGTAAGGGGGAGAGATCAACCAAAGGACTTGTATGCGTGCATATAAGCTTAATCAATAGACACAGACAACAAGGGGGTGAGGGCATGAGTGGGGGGTGGGGGAGCCATGGGGGGTTAAGGACACATATGTAATACCTCAATCAATAAAGAAATTTAAAAAAAACTGCCAAGTCAACATTCACAAAGGTTTAAATAGAAGTCTATAAACATAATATTATGTTGATTTTATTCATGGTGAGATTCAGCATTCATAAACATTTCATTACATTTGAAAACAATTTGTAGGTTAGATTTTATTTGTTCACAAAAAATTCCTGAGTGTGCACAATGACTGCTGAGAAAATGCAGTCAATTTTAAATTAAATGAGATAAGTGTAGCCTAATTTTGAAACCCTTTATAAAAATTGTGACAACATTCACTGTCCAAATATATTATTTTAAATGTAAAAAAATAAAATAACATAAATAAATGACAATAAGGCCGAGTCTTCTAATTCTCATCATTCTTCATTTATTGCCTAAGAAAATAGACATAGAACATTTGAGCAGATTCTAGATGTAAGTTGATTCTTATAATTTCTGGGATGTACACTATTTGGGTCTTTTCTGAATAAAAGAGCTGGATGGAATTCAAGCCACAGAAAAGTTTATATAGAACCTTATAATATAACAGTCAAGGATTATTAAAATATCTGGTCAAGTTTAATCCAAAACAAGATAAAATGGCAGGAATTAATTACTATGTGTAGATATGATAAAATGCCAAGTGGATGTAAAACTATATTTATTTTATACTTTAGTAGAAGACAGAAAAGAGATTGACACTTTCAGATATCAATCAGTTAGATTCTGGATCAGCACAACTAAAAACGTTTCCTAATATTCTGAACTTTTAGAAATAATAATAAGTTCAAAATCACTGGAATTCTTCTACTGGAATTATTCTCTGCACCACTGGTATTACTGTACATGTGATTTTTGTTTAGAAATGGAACATGAACCCCTTCCACAATTAGGATTCTGCAATGACATTCACTCATACATTTATTTGTGGGAGAAACATTTCTTAAGCATTTTGGATGGGCCAGATGCTGTGATAGGCCTTGAAGAGACAGATGTGGATAAAACATGGTTCCTGCTTTTCAAGTGCTTAAGAGTAGGGAGAGAAGCAAAGAGGGAATCTCAGAAAAGTGTGAGAACTATGGTTCAAGTAAGTACTAAATAGGAAAGTACATGAGAAGGTAGTCAACCCAGTTTGAATGGATCAGAAAAAATTTTCTTTGAAGAGGTATTGAAGGTTAAGTAATAACTTACTTCGAAAAACAGAAAAGAAGCTGGACAGAAAGTATACCAGTATACCAGAAAGTATACCAGAGAAAGTATACTGCTGGAGAGAGCAGTGTGAATAAAAACTCCATAATGTAAAATTGCACATTACATTTGGGAAAATGCAAAAGATAACTTTAACTACATTGCTCATGGACAGAACACGAGCCAAGATGTTAGGAAACAAAACAAAACAACACAACGAAAACAGAAGAGTGGCATTGTCTCTTGGTGTAGCTATTAGTAAAATTCCATATGACTTAGACTTGGCCAATAACAGAGAAAAATAACTAAAATTATTTCATAGCAAATAAATAACTTCAAACAGCAGGGGGCACTGAATATTAGCAATTTTGCAATATATAAACATATTTAAGTAGCACTAAATCATCTCATTTTTGTATTTACAATATTTATATAAAGTTTCAATTTGAGCAATCACTGTGTGAGTTTGGTGGTAAACCTGAATTTCACACATATTTCTGCTATTCACAATTAGTGTTTTGGGGGAGGGGAAAATTTCCCCCTACACCTCTTGGTTCATTTGGCTGGTCTGATGGTTAAATTAACATAAAACAGATTAAAAGAAGAAAAAAATTAATTTCACATGTATGAGGGTCTCATAGATATGGGACTTAAGAAGTGACCAAGAGGCCCTGGCCGGCCAGCTCAGTTGGTTAGAGTGTCATCCCAAATACACCAAGGTTATGGGTTCAATCTCTGATCAGGGCACATACAAGAATCAACCAATGAATGCATAAATAAAGGAATAACAGATTGATGTTTCTCTCCCTCTCTGTCTCCCCCTCCCTTCCAGTTGTTCCAGATGCTGGCTATATATATATATATATATATGGTAAAGATATGGCAATGATTTACCAACCAGGAAAGAACTAAATATATATGACAGTAATAAATAGAATCATCTTGAGCATTTTCTTCTTAGAATATAGTCCCAGTTTCAAGTGTGTAACTCAAGGAACTCTATAAAGAGTAATGAAGGTCTGTGGGATTTATCCACTGACAATATTTCAAATGTCTAATAGTAGTCTTGGAATAAATTTTCTTAAGACAGTAGTGAAAATCATTTTCCAAACATGAGGTCTAAGTGTGAAAAATAATAAGATGCTGGAAGCCAATCCACCCTGGCTGCTTGAGGCAGTCTCTGCAGGGATGTTTCTAGGGACCTTGAAATGGAGATGAGAAATGTCCTAGCCTTGGGAATGGAATGGATGGGATTAAGGTAAAATAGGATAAATGCAGATGTAAGAGGACAATAGGGGAAGGAACCTGGCTGGGAGAAGAAAGGTTATTTCCCCAGGTGAGGATTTTTATCAGTAAACCCTTTAACTGAGTGTCAGAGGGGTGGTTGGTCGCTTTGATCTTTGCTTGGAGTGACCTCCTACAGTTACTTCCTTGTAGCTTAGTGGAACAATAGAGTAACCTTTGAATGGAGATGGGAAGCCCCCTGGCCTTTTGTATAGAATGGATAGGATTGGGACCAAATAGTATAAATACAGATGTTAGATGACAATAAAGAGAGGAACCTGGCTAGGAAGAACCTGGCTATGATGATCACCTGAACACTGCCTCGTGTCTTTCCTTCCTCGCTGACTCCGTCCACACCTTTGGGAACCCCTGGACCCGCTGGGGCTGGACCCCAGCAATAAGAGTACCCAATATGTATTACTCCTATTATTTAGTTCTTTCCTGGTTGGTAAATCATTGCCATATCTTTAGCACATATATATATATATAGCCAGCATCTGGAATGACTGGAACGACCGATCGACTGGTCACTATGAGGTGCATTGACCACCTCTTGGTTCCTCCTCCCAGCCCTCAGGCTCCGATCGATTGGTGGTGGCGGCAGGGTGGAACTGGGGACTGGCAAATGGGCAGAACATGGCCCTGATCACAGGCTAGACCTAGGGACCCTAACTGGGCACAGTTTCCTGCACTGGGCCTTCTAGTGTTTTGATAAGCCTGTAGGACATGGGGAGACAACAGCTTTCAATTTCAATAAGAGTTCCTCAGGGATGTCCCTGTTCTGTGCAGGTGTATCCATGTAGACATGAAGGGTTTCCTTTTAATCTTCATCTCTGTCTTTTCTGTGAGCCTGGTCTAGGCCTAGGGGTTTGGCCAACATCGGTCACAAATGAATTTTATATAAATGATGAAGAGAATTTGTTTAAGTATATTTGTATTGATTTCAGAGAGGAAGGGAGAGAGAGATAGAAACATCAATGATGAGAGAGAATTATTGATTGGCTGCCTTCTGCACACACACGTCCACTGGGGATCAAGCCTGCAACCCAGACATGTACCCTGACAGGGAATTGAACCATGACCTGGTTCATAGGTCGATGCTCAACCATTGAGCCATGTTGGCTGGGCAAAGAGGACTTTTCATTGTATCCATTATTCAGAGTTTACAGGAAAACATTTATTTTGGATATGAAAATTTTGATGGATCCCAGTTTTGAAAAGAAGGATGACATTTATGAATATGAAATGTAGGGGAGCAGAATCTTGCCATGCCAACATATGTCTCTTTAGCATGAGCCTTATTTTAGGCTAATATTTTTAAGAAACAACAAGCTCAGGAAGTGTTTGTTTTTTTGTTGGTTTGTTGGTTTATTCTTTTGTTTTTTACCTCCCCATTAACTGATTAAAAGAATCTAGACAGGGGGCCTATTCCAGGAAGGGAGCTATTACGAAAGAGAGCTACTAGGAATATTCTAGGTGTGGTGGGGTTGGGGGAGCTGTTCAGAGTCCTCTCTGTGTCCCTTAGCCTCTGAGGGGCAAGGCACACATTTGTTTACCAAACATTGGCTCTTCCATTTCCATGTGAATTGTCTTCCCCTCCATTTGAAGAAGACTCTTACCCCTTCCCCTTAGTTCTGGAAGGCATATAAGCCTCAATTGCCTGATTCTCTTTGGGCCTCATTTTCTTATGGAGTCCCCATATGTATGAAATTAAACTTGAACAACGCAGAAGAACCTAGAAGAATGGTTTTCCTCCCTGAGAAAAATGTATTTGGTAATAGATATTTAATATCATACTTTAATATGCAGGGTGTCCCAAAGAAAAAATGTATTCACACTTTGAATAATTATAAAGGCAGCATTTATTAAAATACATTTCATTTTCCAAATATAATAGAATCAGCTGTTAAAATGTTTATGCATTTTTGGGGATACCCTTTATATCCACCACAGTATTATTAAATTCTCTTTTCAAACTTTTATTAATTTATCATGACTTCTAATACTAGTAAAGTGTTTAAACTCATCATGAAGCATTTATAAAAAATGAAAAGTATGGACCCTAAGAAGAAAGATTCATTTTATGTAAACCCAAGAAGGAATTTATCTGCTGATATGGACCCCCATGGCCAATAGAGGACCCAAATTTTATGGATAATAACAGCCTAGCAGCCATTTGCTGACAGGGACTCCTCACATATGTTGTATACTGTACACTGTATACTGAGAGGAACCTCAAACTAAACTCTTGGCTCTGCACCATGCCACTTTTGTTTACTCCATCTGAGTCAAAAACTGTAGGGAACCTGGCTTTGTCTTTCTACCAATGGACTGAGACCTGCCCCATCCAATCAGAACTGCACAATTTGGATACCTCATTTACATAAAACAGATCTAATTCAGAACCTGGATGGGAACTTTTGCCGTAAAATAAGGCCTCCCTTTCTCTCAGTGGAACACAATTCCAGTTGTTTCCTGAATCTGGGTCTCCCAGGCTGCAGCTCCTTTTTGCTCAAATCAATGCTTTTTATTCTTCATTACAGTCTAAAATTAATTTTGGTTTGCAAAAGTCTCCAAATGACAGCAACGCTTCCCTTAGAAGCGAGAGTAATTTTTGTTCTCTTAATAATTGTAGTACCTAATCAGTGTCTAGGTCTACTTTCTCAAAGCTGCATAATAAGTGTGAGAGGTAGCTGTACAATATGTAAACATCCCCAGATACTCTTTTTACAGAGAATTAAATATTTCCTTTTTGTTCTGCCATTAATGCAATTTGCTCTGTGCTACCTATACATTCTGCTCTAATCCAAGATCACTCTTTAAAACAAAAGAAATATATTGAAGCCTTAAACGTATGACTCATGCCCTATTGTTAAGTATGGCACACATACTGTGATAGGCCATGTTAATTATACCTCTGAGACTCTTCACCATGAGATGCAAATTAATTGATTACTGAAAAATTTAGTGGACACCATTTTTAAGAGCCACCTGAATCCATTAGGAAATGTGAAATTAAAGCCAAATATCAGGACTGAATCTCTGAAAAGAACATGCTTGTATTTGATAAATGAAACATTTTTCTTTTTTCTTCACAAGAAAAACAAAATAAAAGGTTTAATGCAATTCACTGACACCCCTGAATTGAGTTTTAAGCCAAGCATCTGTTTCTAGGGTGACAGTGGGCTTACCACCCAGGGTGTTGAAAGATTCACAAGAACTGACTAGCTCCTCTTTGTTCTGATCTCTATTTATCTCCTCAGGCCCAATTCTCTCCTCCTTCTGCAAAAGACTGAAATTAAGTAGTGCTGCATGTACTCTCTAATTTTAGTCATAGCATTCTTCTTTAGATGTGGGGTGGAGAGACTATATTGTGACAAATATTTCACCCTCTTCTTCAATCTAAGGATGATAATTTCAGTGTCATTTATAATAGATATGGGAGGTTTCAAAATTTCTCCCTCTTAGCAGCTGTAAAATTGTTATCATAAAATTACATGATTTTAGCCATTTTATTTCATTGCTTTAGAATCAGGAGAAGTTATTTTGATTAGAAAGAAAAAAAGAAAAAGATTATGTGAACTTCTATTCATATGGGAATAAAATCTAAGGTTAAGGCTATAGTTGTTAAGACATACTAAATTTTATATTATTATTTACCTTTTTTATTTGTACACTTATGCTAACTGGATGCTGAAAGATACTTTTTGATGAGTGAAATTATAAAATGCTTCAGTAATTTTTAAAAATATATATTTTTATTAATTTCAGAGAGGAAAGGAAGAGAGAGAGAGAGAGAGAGAGAGAAACACCAGTGATGAGAATCATTGATCAGCTGCCTCCTGCATACCCCACACTGGGGATCGAGTCCACAACCAGGGAATATGCCCTGACCGGGAATTGAACCAAGGTCAAGGTTCATAGGTCAATGCTCAACCACTGAGCCACACTGGCCAAGAACTTCAGTAATTTTTATATACTAAATCTCAATTCCAAAATTCTTCACATGTTGAGATTTCTATTTCCAATTCATGTCATCAGGTAGCATTTTTAAAGTCCCTCTCATATAATTCTGGCTTTTAGACAGCTATGAAACCATTTCCAAGGTGCTGATGATGGCTTGTTTCAGTTTGACCCAGTGACAAATTCCTTATTATTCCTCTTGATACATCTCTACATAGTAATGATACAACATAAAAGTATTTGAGTTGACTGAATGATCTATGAAAATGCAAATACAGAGAAATAGTAAAGGAGATCAGAAGGGGAGGGAGCACTGACTGGTCACCCACTGATCTAAATAGTCTAATCTGCTCCCAGGTTTCAGTTCAAGTCGTTCCACAAATACAGTATTTACAGTATTAGAAGATAAGTGCATGGGATTCACCAGTAAGAATGGTAGAAACCTTCCCAAAGACCTCAGGGTTCACAAAACAGCACATAAGATTAAAACAAAAATTCTAGTATAACACGTGCTGTGACTGAGGTCACAGACACTGAAAAAAAAAAACAGATTAAGGGAACTGGTCAAAGTCTCTCTGGAGGAAGAGACATTGATGTTGAGATCTGAAGAATGAGTAAGAGATGAAGAGGAGAGAAGAGGGGGTCTGGAGAGATGATACATGAAGAGCATGGTCGCCAGGCCAGCATGGCTCAGGAGTTGAGCATTGACCTGTGAACCAGGAGGTCACGGTTTGATTCCCAGTCAGGGCACATGCCTGGGTTGTGGGCTCAATCCTCAGTAGGGGGTGTGCAGGAGGCAACCGACCTATGATCACTCTCATCATTGATGTTTCTCTCTCTCTCTCTCTCCCTTCCTGTCCGAAATGAGTAAAAATACATTTTTTTTTTTTTTAAAAAGAGCATGGTCCACTGCTCAAGGTAAAGGAGATTCTGTAGGAAAGGATCTGTGTTGATGATGCCAGGAGAGAGAAGCAGTGACTATCTGTATTAATTGGGGACAGCTTAACCTGGCCAAGTTCTGAGGGAAAACTTGGTTGAGTGGCCAAAAGGCCTTCTGTAGAAGTGCTTTGCTATAGCTGTGGCTTTTTGCTACTTTACTAAAGCATTTACTTTATATTCTTTTGTAAAGTGCTCCCACTTCTGGAAAAAATATTCACACACCCCAAACAAATCTCTCAGCATTTTACTGTCCACCTTCCTCCCCATTCCCATCTCTCTGTCTCAGAGAGTTTTGCTTGGCCAAATGCATTTCTTTTATTTGCAGCTGAAAATAAGAACTCTCTTTGTCTTTTTCTGATGGCAGCCCAAATTAGACTGAAATTTACCTCATAAACCATTTGGCCACTGTGGAATTTGGGCAGCTTTTAGAAGTTAGCATTGATTCAAATTTGTATGGATTTATTCCCAACTATAAATGTTGACCTCTCCTCTAAAATAAACTTTGTGTTTACCCTGATGTTTGCTCAACTGTATGTGAAGGGCTTTGTATAGAGGAAAGGCTAAACATGTGAAAGATAAATTTCAATTTCACCAGTGTCTCCAGAAATTCAAAGTATAAGATTTTTTTAATTGTCTCAAGGGAAATTTTTAGATGCAAAATGCAAAAATGAGAATTATTTAGCAGAAAGTATTTTCTATGTGTTAAGATGAGTTTGAATAACAAAAAAGGGAAACTCAATGTAAACCAACATTTGCCTAAGAGATACATTGCATATTTTTAGACAAAATGTTAATTTTAAAACCTAAAATTAGCTTACCCTTTTTCTTCTTAGAAAAATCATGCCTGAAAAAATAATCCATTTAAAATGAATATAGCCAGGCCAGTTTTCTCAGTGGTTAGAGCATTGCCCACAGACTGAAGGGTCTTGGGTTCAATTCCTGGTCAAGGGCACATATCTCTGTTGCAGGCTCCTTTCTTGGCACCAGTGGGAGGCAACCAATTCATGTGTCTCTCTCACATAGATGTCTCTCTCTCTCTCTCTCTCTCTCCCTCCCTCCCATTTCCCTCCCTCCACGGTCCCCTCCACTCTCTCTTAAAAAAATCAATGGAAAAATATCTTCAGGTGAGGATTTAAAAAAAAATGAATACGGTAAACAAAAATATAATTGGCATGCAAACATAAGCAAACAAAACATTTATATTGCATAGCTAATAGCAAAACTGCTGAAATAGAGCCATCTGTTCAACTTGGAAACTTCCTTTTGAAATTGTTGTTATTAAGTATAGCTAACAATAGTCTTGGATATCCTATTGTCCAAAATTGGTTCTCCTTTAAGAATATTCATGAATTATCTTTATGGTTGAAACATTTCTCTGAAGTTTTGTAGAAGGTTTCCTTTGCAATTTCTTTGATTTTTTTCAAAATCACTCACTACAAATTTCTTAAGTTTTAAGATTTTTCCTATGTTTAAAGGCCATATCTCTATGGTTGTGCTGTGGGTTACCCAGAATACATGATTATTACTTTTACTGTCCTCTCTTTTACTAAGTTTATTAAGGTGATGTTTGTTGATAAGATTATATAAATTTTAAGTGTATAATTCTATAATACATCATCTGTATATTGCATTGTATGCATACCCAATGTCTAGTCTCTTTCTATCACCATATATTTGACCCCCTTTACCCTTCTCTTTATTTTAAGATATTTCTACCTTAAATTACTAAATGGAGAGAGCAAGGGACCCTTCAATACAATGAATGAGAAAAATTTATAGAGAATAAACAGCTCTGAATGAGCAAAAAGTTATTGGGTCTAAGGGAAAAGAAACAAGATAACCAGAAATTATTCATAAATGCATGGCACCATTACTTCTTTTGACCCATACAGGATGCCATAGAGCAAGCAGTGGCGCTTACACTAGGATGTATTCAAGAGAAGAGCGATTTTTGTCTTTTGTACACTGAAGTAGCCCAAGTGCCTAGGAAAATATCTAGCATATAGTAAATGTTCATTAAACATTTGTTTAATGAATGAATGAAGGGGGAGAGAAGAGATAGGATATAAAGTTTATCAAGTGTAGGCATTGTGATGAACACTTCATAATATGACATCTTATTAAATCCATATACAATCTTTATGGAGGAAACATAAATATTACATTCTTTTCTTTTTAACAGAAAACTCGAGCTCCTAATGGTGAGTTTCATTATCCAAGGATTCATAGCTGGTAACCAGCAGATCTGGCAATCAAGGTCTATCAAATAGGCTGCCCCCCAAAATACACTAGCAACAATTTTAGACTACTTATAAAATGTACCAGAAAAAGTAACAGTTGAGTACTGCCATTTTCCATGGGGGTTCCCACCATGGAGAACTTATCATTGAAGGAGCAATGGAGACTAGTTACTGTCAATGGGAGACACCACAGATCTAAGCAACTGCCCAGATTCACTGCTGGGAGCCACCAGTAAAATACAGCATTGAGATTATCTATTGAAAGGTACAAGGTTTAAAGAAAACTTTACATTGCAATGTAAGGGAAACTGCTATTACTTGGTGGTTACTGTATTAGTGTTCTATTGCTGCTATAACATATTACTCCCCAAAATAGTGGCTTATTACAATACAGATTTATTAATTATCTTACAGTCTGTTAGGCCAGAAGTCCAATGTGAGTCTCACTGGATTAAAAGTAAGCAAGGCTGTATTACTTTCTGGAGGCTCTAAGGGAACATCTGTTTCCTTGCTCATTCAGTTGTTGGGAGAATTACATTTCATGATGAGGTTGCCATTTCTTGCTGGTTGTCAGCTGAGAGCTGTCCTTAGCTTTTAAAGGCTTTCTCTGGTCCTCTTAACCTTTGATGGGCATAGAGATTGTTGTTTTTTAATGTATTTACAACTAAGAGATAGAATAACTCAGCTGTGGGCAAACTACGGCCCGCGGGCCGGATCCGGCCCGTTTGAAATGAATAAAACTAAAAAAAAAAAAAAAGACCGTACCCTTTTATGTAATGATGTTTACTTTGATTTTATATTAGTTCACACAAACACTCCATCCATGCTTTTGTTCCGGCCCTCCGGTCCAGTTTAAGACCCCATTGTGGCCCTCGAGTCAAAAAGTTTGCCCACCCCTGGAATAACTCCTTACCAAGGAACCTATATAGCTTTTCAGTGATCTCTTAAATTCTAATTTAAAAAAAAAATCCTATATAATAAAAGCCTAATATGCTAAGTGACTAGTTGACCTGTCGGCCGTTCAACCAATCAAAGTGTAATATGCTAATGATATGCTAAGGCTACTCAACAGCTTGCTATGACATGCACTGACCACCAGGAGGCAGACATTTCGACTGGTAGGTTAGCTTGCTGCTGGGGTCTGGCCAATTGGGACTGAGCAAGACAGGCTGAACATACCCTGGAGCCCTCCTGCAGTCCCTCCCCAGCTGGCCAACCTCCCCTGTCCCTCCCCAGCCCTGATCATGCACAGGTGGGGTCCCTCGGCCTGGCCTGTACCCTCTCGCAATCCAGGACCCCTCAGGGGATGTCAGAGAGCTGGTTTCGGCCCGATCTGGCAGGCCAGGTTGAGGGACCCCACTGGTGTACAAATTCGTGCACTAGGCCTCTAATTGAAATATAATTGACATAACATTGTGTAAATTTAAGGTCTACAACATGTTAATTTGATAGTTATATATTGTTATATGATTTCCATTGAAGTAATAATTAGCATTGCCATTTTGTTTCATGATTATCATTTATTTTTAAAATATAACCCAACATTAGGTAGTAGGATTGCTTTGGAAAAAGCATTATACTTATTACTTATTAAGTCTTTTTTTTTTTCCTTCTATGAATGTAGTCCTATCCTTTATTGATGTCTAAAACTTGTTTTCTCATTTACTTTAGATTAGAATCAGGGTCTGTAACTGATTTTCTTTTTGTGCAGACCTCAGAATTGGTTTCTTAGCAGTCACTGAGTAATGATCAGGGTTTGACATATGGGAAATAGAGCTGGACCTATTCCCATAACCACATATCCCAAACTCAGCTGAAGATGCAAGATCTTCCCAAGAGACTTTTTGAAACTCTTCTAAATAAGAGTATATTGCTATGCTTAAAAATGAATCCCACTCAAAAATGTGTGTATGAGAGAGAAAGAGAGATAGGATGTGTTGGTGGTTTTTTTTTAATTGATTTTAGAGAAGAAGGGAGAGATAGAAACATCAGTAATGAGAAAGAGTCATCAATCAGCTGTCTCCTGCATGACCCCTACTGGGGATTGAGCCTGCAACCCAGGCATGTGTCCTGACTGGGAATCAAAATGGTGACCTCTTGGTTTATTGGTCAGTGCTCAACCACTGAGCCACACTGGTCAGGCTATAATGTGTTTTTTTAAATATAGTGTCTTTCTACTTTCAATCCCTTTGGATATAATATAATATAATATAATATAATATAATATAATATAATATAATATATAATGTAATATAATAATAATTTGAATCCCAGATGTGACTTGTTGAGACCTTAAGTTATTTAAACTTCCAAATCGTCAATTTCCTCACCCATATAATTGGAGATTATAATACAACTATTAACCTCCAGTTTACAATGGTAAACTGAGAACATTTATGACCTTGCCTTCTTCTCAGAGTACTAATGAATTTAGAGAAAATACATGAACTTTATATGGTAGGCCAGGAAAAATAATGATGCCACTAGGAAACTTTTTTAAAGGGATTTCTGGAAAATAGAGAGAATTTGAGAGTAGATAGGCATGGAAAAGACAGTGGAAACTCAGTTGAAGATGCAAGATCTTCCTTCCCAGTAGACTTTTTGAAACCCTTCAAAATAAGAGTATATTTCTATGTTAAAAAAATAAATACCACTCAAACACTTAATAGCTTAAGAGAGAAACTGTTTTATTGTTGCTATTGTGGTCCTTGTTGGGATTTTGTTTGGTTTTTCATGATTTTATGAGATGACTGGCTCAGTTGGGTAGTTTGTCTACTTCATGTGATTCTAGCTTGGGTTGCAAACATCTGAAGGCTCAACTGGGTAGGAATATCCAAGATGCCTTGTTCGCATGTCTGGCACATTGATGGGGACAGCTGAAGAGCTGAGCTCAGGTCACTAAGATGATTAGGTCTCTCTCTCTCTTTCTATGTAGTGTCAGGTCCTCTCCTCCTTGTGGCCTCTGCATGGGGTCTCTACACAGCATCTCTCCAGTAGGATAAATTCCTTACAACAGGTTTTACTACTGAATGATCATTGCACATAAAACAGTCAAACTTTCGAGGTCTTTTTAAATATATCTATATATCTATATCTATATCTATATCTATATCTATATCTATATCTATATCTATATCTATATCTATATAGATATAGATATATATATATAGATATATATTTAAATATATATCTATATATATATATATATATATTATCTGACTCAGATAAAAATGTGTTATGAATGCATGTATCTCATTAAAGTGTATCAAAGTCAGACTACAGTAAAGAATAAATAAGAGCTTAATAAGTTTTATAAGTATTTATCTGCTCCTTTCTGGAACATAGATCAGAATATTTTAGGGGAAAATGTTCAATAAATGATTAAGTGATATCACAGTAACATAATTATGTTAAATTATGTTAAATTAAGTCATTTAAGAATATATTATTATATGAGTAACCAGGGTGGAAAACAAAAATATATATATATATCAAGAAAATAATTCAAGATACATGAGACCTTTCATCTGAGGAAGGAGAAGGACTTTGGAAAGACTGATTTTATATGACACACCACTAGAATGCAGCAAATGATTAGTGGCTCTTAAATAAAAAGTCGCACTTACAGAGTTTTACTTTACATATGACTGTTTGAAATTAAACATTCCTGATTTAATCATTTCATGTTTGACAGAGTCAAATTATAGTTCATAAACCACAATGAACACAGCTGTGCTTAGCACTTTTTTTTTCATTCTGTATCTAAAAGAAACTAAAAAGTCTCACAGGTTCAGCTAGCCTTCAAGATGGTTTATCAACATATGGACAGTCATTCCGATTTGGAGTAATTAGTGCACTGATACTGAATTTTCATTACTTTCTGCTTAAAAAGCCTTCAGTGAATGAAACTGATTGAGATGTCCTTATTTGTGCTCCCAATTCATCTGTGCATACCTCTATCTTAGCAATTGTCATGCTCCATGTCAGGAGTCTGCAAACTATCTGTAAAGTATCAGAGAATACATATTTCCAGCTTTGTAGGCCATATGGTCTCTATTGCAACTATCCAAGACTGTCCTTATAGTGTGATAGCAGCCATGCAAAATACATAAACAAATGGTCATAGCTGTGTTCCAATAAAACTTTATTTACAAAAACAGGTAGTAGCCCAAATATGGCCCACAGACCACAGATTTCCATTTACTGTTCTATTTAATCCTTGGCATATCTGTCTCTCTCCTCCATTAGTTTTGATCAATAACAGGAATCATTTCATGTTTATGTTTTATTTCCACAGCACAGGAGATATGCAATAAATCTTGAACAGAATATTTTTCTTATAATAATTATTCTAAATGTTGTTTATGACATTATGACTCATTATATTAGAATAGTGTTGAGATTTTGAAGTACTCTATACAAATTCTACAGCCAAATGAATAAATACAACTAACGTTCACTGAATTTTTAGTAAATATTTTCCCACTGGCATAGTCTTTACTTTAAAGTAATATTTTTCTATTTTTTTAAAACAATACAGATTTATTATAGAATATTTGGAAATTCAAGAATTTTTCAATGTGTGGTTATGAATAAGAAGGGTAATCCCATCTATTAGTGCAATGATCATTTCAAGAACGGATATACATGCATTGGTGTACTCAACTGGCTCACAAGAGATGATTGTACACATCTTTACTTTAGTCTTTTAAGTGATGTAATATTGGTAGCAAAAAGTAGCCATCATGGACACATTTACATGATAGAATCTGGCAGAAGTGGCTTCCTTTTGGCCAATTTACCACCATACCACTGCACTGTATAGAATCCCAAGCCTGAGATGCAAAGAAAGGTTTGTTGGAAAATTCTAAAAGTGTCTTCTTACTCTTAAACAGAGGTCAAATAGCAACACATCTTTTAGAATAGATTTCTACAGAATTCTTCTCCTTGGAAAACAGTTATAAAGGCAAAGCTTGCACATAGGGAATCACAGAGAAATGGAGCTGGAGACTTTTATGAATTCAGCCTAAAACTCTTTCCAACTCAGATCTTCCAGGTATATTGAATTCTTTGTTGTTGAGTTCAGTTTTAAAAATTTGATTTTAGAGAGAGAGGAAGGAAGAAATATCAATGTGAGAAAGAAACATTGATCGGTTGCTTTCCCTTCGCACCCCTACCTGGACCAAACCATAACCTGGGCATGTGCCCTACCCAGGAATGCAACCGGAGACTTTTTGGTGCACAGATCGATGCTCAACCAACGGAGCCACACTGGCCAGGACAAGTTAAT
>NW_005871068.1:4739333-4797817 GCF_000147115.1 Myotis lucifugus
TTTTTGTTTGTTTGTTTTCCCTATAAGCTATATCTCCTCAGTTCCTTTGCTCTTTTCTGATTTGGCATAATGTTAATGTCCTCTGTGATCCGGTTTCCCATTTGTTGGTATTATCTCTCATATAATGATTCCTAGAAATAATTATAATATTTAGGTCTAGCATTTCCAGCACATTGTAAACTATTCACTTTTTATTTCATGTTTGCATTATATTGTATTAGATGGGTCAACTATTTCAACAATGATGCTGTTTTAACACTATCCCAAACAGATAATGGTTTTAAACACCTATAATTTATTCCAGCCCACATGTCCGCTTGTCAGGGGGCTGTTAGTCTAGGTTGAGCTCAACTGGGTTTTGCTTCAAGTTGCATGTTAGATTTGGTTTTGCTCCATATATTTTTCATTTTCCATTGACCAGAGAACTAGTTTGAGAGATGGAAGAAGCTCAAAGGGAGTGAATATAAAAATGCTCAAGGCCTCTTATGGTCTAGGCTCAGAATTGGCACAGCATCTTACCTGCATTGATGTCATTGCTCAAGGCAAGTCACATGGCCAATCCCAACATCAATGAGTTGGAACTGTGCTCTGCCTTTAGGATAAGGGGATGCAAAGGCACATGGCAAAGCAGATAATTAGAGGGAGGGGTGAATGGCCAGTTGTATATTACTTCTTGGATTTCCTTTACAATCTAAATTGTTAATGTTGATCAGATATGCCAATTATATGAGCCCCAGTTATATCATTTTTATGATCACAGGACCTCTTTCTTTAAAATATATTTTTATTGATTTCAGAGAGGAAGGGAGAGGGAAAGAGAGAGAGAGAAACATCAATTATGAGAGAGACTCATTGATCAGCTGCCTCCTGCACACCCCCTACTGGGGATCAAGCCCGCAACCAGGCATATGCCCTTGACTAGAATCGAACCTGGGACCCTTCAGTCCACAGGCTGACACTCTATCCATTGAGCCAAACTGGCTAGGGCCACAGGACCTCTTTAAGGCAAGTACGCAACATTAAATATTTTTACATAACCACATGCTTAAAGTATTGCTTTCAATAGGAATATCTCAGTGCTCAAAAATCTTCAATAATTTTCTATTACATACAATATAATTCAAAATGCCTTCGCCTTAAGATTCACAATTTAGCCCCAAACGATATGTTCATCTATGTTTTCATAAGCCCTCTTGTCTAAGCAAATTCATATCATCATTCTGCACTTAAATATGTTCTTATCTTTGACTTTACTCATTATTTTCTACACCCTGAAAGCCTTTCATTTTTCTCTGTACTTTCTCATTTCTAGGCAGACCAAGATTGCAGAGCACCTAGCCTGGAGTAATTTTTCACTTATTTAAATTCCTGCAGAGTTTATAAGCTTGACACTCACAGCCATAATAGGATTAGCATGCACTCTTGTGCAACACTGGCCATACGGAAAGCTGAGGGTAAGGAGAGGCTGAGCTTGTAAGAAGAAAGCAAGTGAGAATGAAGCCAACTACAAGGACAAAAATGAGAAACAATCCCAGGTGATGGGACAGGTAGAAATGAGGTCAAGTAGAGGAAAAGGTCAAGTAGAGAGAAAGAATTTTACTTCCAAATCCTCACACTGCTGATGCAAAAAAGAAGCCCTGCTATATGACTAAGCAGGGCTCCTGCTGGTTCTGTGGGCAGGGCAAGCCAAGAGACAATGGGTGATGGAGATGAGACCAAACAAACAATGATCACAACCTCCCTTGACCATTACTAGTAGTTCTTTTACATTTGTGTGTATGGCTAAAACTACAAAAATCTTTCTCCACAAATTGACTTCAAGTTTCTGGAAGGCAAGCATTAGTTTTTGTATTTTATACCCCCGACACCGATAGGATTTTGGCCACAGTCGACTCTGAGTGAGCATGATTTATTGATACATTCAAATATATGCTTATTAAATAGCAAAAGTTACCTTCTTTCAAAATACATAGTCGGCTAAATTTGGCATGAATAAAGAAAAATAATGTACTTAATTTATATGCCAAAATGAAATATACAATCAAAATAATTGGCCTAATAAGTAACTTCTCATATGCATGCAAATAATCTGAAAGATGAGACAGTGTGAAAATTCTCTTATTTAGCTTGTTTCACAAAGACTAGGTTAGTTTCAGAAAATGCTTCCATACATCTGTTATCTTCTGTGTCATTTGGGACTGTTGACATCATTGTCAAGAATTCTTCAGTTTAAATTAAACCTTTCCTCCATCTTGGCAGTAGGAAAGACCAGTATAGTCATTAAAACTGATGGAGTTAAACATCAAGAGCCATCAACAAAAGCAGAGGAAGTATTGAACTTCAGGTCTACCTGGCGAGCAAACAAGAAGGACTCAGTATGAAACTGATATGCTCAGATTACATTTGCACATTTCGCAATTTACATGATAAAAGTTTGGTTTTGATGAGAAATGGAGAAGAGTAAACCCTATCCCAAGAAATAATATCTAGGTTAGCTGGACTGTACACTAGAGAACAGAATCCTGTAGAACACAGAAAACAGAATTTGACACCCAGTTCTGATTGACATTACACCCATGAAGTTTAGTAGGAAAATCAGCTAAAAGAAAATGTTGCAGAAAAACAAACATCACAGTTGTGGTTTCCAAGAGTGGTGCAAATATGAGAATGAAGTAGCCCTCTGTTATTTCTATTTTCTTGAACAAAATTGCCATGGCATTTGGGATAATCTTGGCAGGTCCTGGGTAGGCAAGTGATAATAGCAGCAATAACTACTAGAAATGATCAGGTATAATTGCTTTCTGGCAGCTAAAGCCAAGCAAGTAGAAGCATGCCAAAAGAACACAATTACACCTGAATAATGGAGCAGGGCAGATCAGGAATACATTCACTGGAATAAGATTAAAACAGACTTAAAATGGTCACACGGAGGAAGGAATTACTAGAATAGCCAAGCAATGGTGTGGCACATTTTGTATTTATCGATTATTTATTTTTATTTTTTTAATCCAGCCACATTAAATTTTCTGATGTCATCTATATCAGTCACATTAATACCTAGAAGTATTTCTAAATTTGTTTTGTGACATGAAGTGCGTGATTAAAGTGTTATTTATTATATTTGGTTTGCAACATGTGCATTTCAAAAAATCATCTAGTGTGAAAGGACAGGAAAAAAAGATTGATATCTTCAAAGTAGGAATAAATTCATCCCATAGTGTAATTGACTTTATCCTACAATTATGAGAGGAGTTAGAAACAGGATTAGGCAGACAGGGCAAGGGGTGAAAGGAAGGAGGAAATACGGACGTGACCATTGGAGCCAGCTAAAACTGTTACAGGATTCCAGGGCAGGAGAAATAGGGAAACTGACAGGAAAGTTAAAACAAGGCCAAAAGGTGTGGGCAATTTGCAGCCAGCTTGTAACTAACAAGCCATTATCTTCCCCAGCCAAGGACACAGAGCAAATGGTTAAAAAACCTCCCTAATGAGAGAATGCAGAAAGGGAGGGGAAAGGGGGAAAGGAAAAAAAAAAAAGGATGTTTTACTCCCTAAATAGAGAAGCCAAGGGTCTCAAGGCTTGGCAAAACAAAGTTGCCAGATGCTTTTTATGAATTCTGGGGAGGCCAAAACAAAGTAAAAAAAAAAAAAAAAAGACCTTGGGAATTAATCTGTACCAAAATAGTCAGCAAAGGAATTTTGAAGCCTATAGACAGAAGGGTACATAACACCTCAGTCCCCCACCCAACTTGCTCTTCAGATTAGCTGAGAGCCCCTCTGATTAGCTTCATGAGCCAGATGTATAGTTTTCTTTGCTTTTGTTTTTTTTCAATAAAGGTGCATGTTTTGTTTGTTTGTTTTTTTACAGAGAGGAAGGAAGAGGGATAGAGAGTTAGAAAGATCAATGAGAGAGAAACATCGATCAGCTGCCTCCTGCACACCCCCTACTGGGGATGTACCTGCAACCAAGGTACATGCCCTTGACCGGAATCGAACCTGGGACCCTTCAGTCCGCAGGCTGATGCTCTATCCACCGAGCCAAACCGGTTAGGGCAAGGTGCATGCTTTAATTGCTTTAATAAATTGGCTTTTCACAACGCAGTCAATGTCTCTCGTATAAATTCATTTAAATGAGAAGACAAGGACCAAGGTTGAGGACAGCCTGCTCCCACTGACTCAGGGGGCTGTCCTGTTCCAGAACACCTCTCTGGTGTTGATGAGAGGTGCCTATAACAACTATACCTCTGACTAGTTAAACAAAGGAAGTGCTTGCTGATCAATTTTCAAAGGAATCCTGAAAGAAATTCATGGGCTTAATATCATTAGGTGATACAATTCTTCTCTAGTAGAACTGAATTACGTGTACTTAATAGCCTTTGCAAAATATAAGACTGCATTCCTCTTTTTCACTAGAGCCCAACTTTATTTTATAAAAATATGACAAAATATTTACTCATCTCTCTTAGTCATTACTTATAAAGTGTCAAGTGGTGTATTTCTTTGTTAAGCTAAGAAAATATCTACTTATCACTTTGCCAAATCTGGTCCTAATGCTGCCACTAGCCTGATTCCCTGATCCTCTGTGAATGTGCCAAGTGCTTTAGACTTTGTTGTCTTTGGCTTGTTTGTTTTTACTAAATATTTCAGGTTTAGGTTTACCTGTAAATCTGCCAAAAGTAATGATGGGGATTGATTCTTATTTAAAGTGCCCAAGACAGTTGTGTTTAGTTTGTTTAACCTAAGTAGCATTCTCAGAAGCTCAAGATCATGATTCACAATATTTTGTTTTATGCCAACACTTTGGAATGGGTGAGATGCCAATAGTTTTATGAGTCTACTTAATTAAAATTAAGAAAATGAGCTATGTTATCACAATCAATCCTAGGTGGCACTTTAAAAGATCAAGGCCAATGAAAATATAAAATATTTTCTATTATCAATATTTAGGGACAGATTTTATAATCAATGTGATTTTTGGACTAAAATAGATATATACACAGATAATTTATGCAAAAATAGAGGAAACTTTCAGTCATTTATAGCAATGATAGGAAAATTATAGAGATGTCAAATACATCATTGATCCAAGTATCTCATTTTAATCATTATTTTAAGCTTCTACCTACTAAATTTAATAAGTAGGAATATTGCAAGACTCTCTTATTTTTTGGTCCTAAAGGTAAATGGAAAGAGGAAAATGAAAAGGATGATGATTAATACACAGATGAGATGATCACTTCTGAGATCATTAAGAATTGTCTGTCATGGCCATTTATTTGATTAATAGTTTAATGACATTCACTGACCCAAGTCATGATCCTGGGCACCTGATACATCAAAGAGGTTTGTAGCTGCATTTGCCCACTCCTCAGTTGTAGGAGAGTCTGAAATTATCTATATCTGTCTTCTCTGGTGAGATCATATATTAAAAAGATCAAACACCATGACCAATTCGGATTTATTCTAGGGATGAAAGGCTGGTACTATATTTGCAAATCAATAAATGTGATATATCACATAAACAAATTGAAAGACAAAATCACACGATCATATCAATTGATGAAGAAAAAACATTTGACAAAAGCCAACACCCTTTTTTGATAAAAACTCTCAGCAAAGTGGGAGTAGTGGGATCATGCCTCAACATAATAAAGGCCATGCTCTAACTGGTTTGGCTCAGTGGATAGAGCGTCTGCCTGCAAACTAAAGGGTCCTTGGTTCGATTCCAGTCAAGGGCACGTACCTCGGTTGCAGGCTCCCGGCCCTGGATGGGGGCATGTGGAAGGCAACTAATTAATGTGTCTCTCTCTCATCAGTGTTTCTCTCTGTCTCTCCCTCTCCCTCCCACTTTTTCTAAAAATCAATGGAAAAAATATCCTCTAGTGAGGATTTAATTAAAAAAGGCCATATATGACAAACCTACAGTCAACATCATACTCAATAGGCAAAAACTAAAACCATTTCCCCTAAGAACAAGAACAAGACAGAGGTGTCTGCTTTCATATGATCTCACTCATATGTGAAATCTAAAGAACAAAATATACTGATAAACAAAATAGATCCAGAGACATAGAAACAGAAGAGCCTGATGAATCTCAGAGGGCAGGCAGAGGTGGGGGTAGGTGGGGAGAGATTAACCAGAGAATTTATATGCATATATGCATAACCCATGGACACAGACAATAGAGTGGTGAAGGTCTGGGAGGCACAGGTGCAGGGTGAAGAGGGTCAAAAAAGGGGACATCTGTAATACTTCCAATAATAAAGATAAATTTTTTAAAAATTAAATTAAAAAAAGGATGATATACTCCAAAATAATTTAATAATACATTCTAAAACATTCAGTATATACTATTCATATCTGGTTTATGTTCTTCATGCAATTTGATGTTTTTAACCTTGTTTATTGAAAATATTCTGCTTTGGTTTCTAAAGTGCTACTCTACCCTGATTTGCTCCTAAACAATCTGCCCAATAAAATCATTCTTTTTTAAAAAAAATTCGGTAATTACTATGTAGCTCATACTGTTAGGCATTAGGAATAAAGTGTCAATTAGAAATTGACACAGAAAGGTGTACAATTTAATGGAAGTGACAGAGAAGTAAACTGATGATTATATTGATATTATTTGTGTTATAAATACAGGGCATTGTGAACATTTTGTCTTTGGATATTTTATCAGCCTGAGGGAGAGTGTTTTACAGTGAACACTTCTCATTGTAACTGATGCCTGATAAACTCTACACAGTGCTCTTAGGTTTACTGAAAATATTGTTTTTACCAGGATTCTCACTTCAAACCTACTTTTTCTTTATTTTCTACACTTTATTTGGCAATTGCAACCTTATCTTCCAACTTGACACCAATGATCCTAAATATATAAGATCTGCTACAATCTCTGTCAGCATGAGACTGGGTTTTTTTTTAACACCTATTGGACAACATCTAATATGCCATACAAATCTCAGAATCAACTAGCTAAAAAGTGTCATCTTCTTGCCACAAAATTTTTCTTTTTATATTAAATATTTCACCTGGCAATGCCAAATAACTCTGGACTTCTTCCTTAAGTACCATATCTAATTTAACAACTGTAATCATTTCTTCTTTGTAATTATCTTACAGGGCAGTCAGGCACATCTATTTCCAGTTTATCTTCCTATATTTATACTCTGATGTAAGAATTGAACTCGCCACTTAAAACCTTATCTCTTACATTCAATCAGACTGATCATGGTAAATTACAACTATGATCAAGGCACTTGTTGCCTATTATGTATGACTTCCCATTGTCATTATTTATGACTTAGCATGTCATAAAAATTCCTAATCTGTCCTATGACTATATTTCTGGGAACATTTGTTATAATTCCTTACTTGGTAGTCACTGGTATAAGACATATTCTCTTCAAACTACAGTGGGGCCTTGACTTACGAGTTTAATTCGTTCTGAGACCGAGCTCGTTAAAGAGCTTGTTAAGGAGCTCGTTAACTCTAATTACTCTATCAACTCAATGCAAAAAACCAGCAGAGAGACAGCTGGTATCTCAAAAAACTCATTAGTAGGGACACTCGTAAGTCAAGGCCCCACTGTATCTGTCTTTGACCAAATTGTACTCCAGGTCTGAGTTCCTTAACTTCACTTGTGTGCTCAGTGAATTCTTTTTTTAATATATATTTTTATTGATTTCAGAGAAGAAGGGAGAAGGAAAGAGAGATAGAAACATCAATGATGAGAAAGAATGATTGATTGGCTGCCTCCTGCACCCCCTCCCCCACTGGGGATCAAGCCCGAAACCCTGGCATGTGCCTTGACAGGGTCAATGGGAAAAAAGGGGGGGACATATGTAATATTTTCAACAATATAGATACATGTTAAAAACAATCTATTGATTTTCTTGTTTTTTTCTTCCTCCTTGGAGGGAATGTAAAAAAACACATAAGATCTATCCTCAACAAATATCTTTTTTTTTTTCTGAGAAAGTGAAAGGGAGGAGGAGGGACAGAGAGAAACATTGATGTGCGAGAGACACATCATTTGGTTGCCTTCTGCACATACACGACCAGGGCCGGGGATTGAGCCTGCAACCAAGGTACGTGCCCTTAACCAGAATTGAACCCGGGACCCTTCAGTCCGAGGGTCATGCTCTATCCATTGAGCAAAACAGGCTAGGGCTATCCTCAGCAAATTTTTAAGTGTCCATACAGCATAATTAATTATAAGCAAAATGTTTTGCAGCAGATATCTAGAAGTTTTTCATCTTGCTGTTTATGGATATAGAGTTTCGGTCATGCAAGATTGCCTCATTTGATTTGACATGACATTCTATGAAATAAGCCTGTTGTGCTAACCTTTAATTTAAGTAGAAGCCATAAATCACAAAAATATTAGACTTGTACAATTGAAAAGGGGCATTAAAAACTATCCAATTTAATGACTCATTGGAGTATATTTTAATATGAATTCCTGTTAAACTAGATATCTGAAAGATTGCATATGTGTATATATTTTAGGATTTATTGAAGATTTTACATTAATTTCTACTGAATTTCATTCTTTTTTATTTTATCAATATATCACTATCTATGGATTATTAAAAATAACCTATAATCCTATATCTTTCAATTTGAAAAATTATTGTATGTATGATTTTCATTTCTATAGCATTTTAACCCTTTTAGATGTTTTGCTTAATTAAGGCAATATTTTGTAATTTTCTTGGTTCTGATCCTAGTCTTTCAGTTTCAGTAATGCTATTACCCTTACTACATAAACCAACATATAAGTGATGCTACTGATTACTGGTCATTGCAACCTAAAGAAAAAGGAGTATTATGACAGAATTGTTTATCTTTCATTCTCTATTCTTTTGTTGCTACAGCACAAAATCTAAATGCAAACAGATGAAGCTTAATTGTCTTACAATTATTCTACAAAGAGCACAAGTACTTCAACTTAATGAGCATACTGACATATAATATTACTGTTATCTTACAGTAGCTTCTAAAGTATTCCAGAAAACAGTGTGAGAAAAAAATGAGCTAAGAAGATGGGTTGTCATGAAAAACTCTCTAATTAGAAACTATAGAAATTGAATTCACTTTACATCTTTTTTCCCCTTTTACTAACAGCCCCAATTACAATGTCTTTCTAAGAGAAGGAAACAACATAAGACCTTGTCCTGTAGAACATCTTTATAAAGAGGGTAAATGAAAGTTTTCCTCATGATAAAGAAAAAGAAATTCAGAATAATTCTGTGGGAAAGAAAATTAGTTTTGTAAATATTGAGAGTAATCCATGAAATATTGAAATGAAATTTCTATGCCAAAAATGAAGTTAATTTGCACCCTCTTTAAAACTTTATTGATACTATATATGTATTTAGTCTTTAAATTTTAAGAATAAAACATAAAAAATAAAACTCATTTAGAGGTTGATCCAGTTAATTGATAACATACTTAATATAAGAAAATTTAAATAGCTCATGAAATCAAACCATAATAGAGAGAGAGCTAGATAGATAAGACTTTCAAAATCACTGAATGCTAGAAAATTAGGCTCTCTCTCTAATAAGGAAAACTGTTGACCTTTGCAAAAGGGTTCAAGTTCAATGTGACATAGAAGAAAGTGGATTTTGTTTCTCTTTGTGTGTGTTTTACTATTAATCAATCCATTCATAACTATGTTAAATAAGATAATAATCATAACACTATAAAATATTAAATTATATTATAAGTATTATTAAATATATTTTATTTTACAGAAACTTTCTTAGAATAAATTCTACCCAATGTCCTATTTCCCCCTTTTGCAAGCCTGATTCATGTTTCACTAGGATTTTTATTAGAAAAAGTCCTCTAATATTTGTAGATATAAGGAAAGTTAATATTTTCTTCAGAATAGGAAATAAATCCAATTAACTTTTTCCGCCTTTGTATACATAATATTGAGCATTCATATACATCATATTGAGCATTCTCATAACAGTGATTGCTGTATTTTTTAAAATTTTATTTTGTGGTTTTTTAAAAAATCTTTATTGTTGAGAGCATTACAAATGCCCCCCCCCCCATATTCCCCCCTTAGCCACCTCCACCTGGTTCCTGCCCCACCCCAGGCCTTCACCACCCTATTGTCTGTGTCCCTAAGTAATGAATATATGCATATAAGATCTTTCGTTAATCTCTCCCCGTCCCCACTCCCCACTTCCCTCTGAGATTTGTCAGTCTGTTCCATGTTTCCATGTCTCTGGTTCTATTTTATTCATCAGTTGATTTTGTTCATTAGATTTCTTGTTTATTTTGATTTTTAAATTTAATTGTTGATAGGTATGTATTTATTGTTATTGTTCATATTTTTTATGTTTTCCCCCTCCCCCTTCCCTTTCAACCTCTTTCTCCTCCTCTTCCTCCTCCTCCTCCTTCCTTCTTCCTTCTACTTTCTTCCTTCTTCCTTCTTTCTTCTTCTTAAAGAATACCCTTCAACATTTCATATAATGCTGGTTTGGTGGTGATGAACTCCATTAGCTTTTTTCTTGTCTGTGAAGCTCTTTATCTGATCTTCAATTCTAAATGATATCTTTGATGGGTAGAGTAATCTTGGTTATAGGTCCTTGCTATTCAACACTTTGAATATTTCTTGCCACTCCCATCTGGCCTGCAAAGTTTCTGTTGGAATCAACTGACAGCCATATGGCCACTCCCTTGCAGGTAACTGCTTTTCTCTTGCTGCTTTTAAGATCCTCTCTTTGTCTATAATCTTTGGCATTTTAATTATGATGTGTCATGGTGTGGGCCTCTTTGGGTTCTACTTGTTTGGGACTCTGTGCTTTTGGACTTGTAAGTCTATTTTTTTCACCAGGTAGGGGAAGTTTTCTGTCATTATTTCTTCAAATAGGTTGTCAATATCTTGCTCTCTCTTTCTTCTCCTTCTGGCACCTCCATAATGCAAATGTTTGTACACTTGAAGTTGTCCCAGAGGCTCCTTACACTATTTTCATATTTTGTGATTCCTTTTTCTTTTTGCTCTTCTGACTGGGTGTTTTTGATCCCTCATATTCCAAATCATTGATTTGATTCTCAAAATCCTCTACTCTACTGTTGAACCCCTGTAAATTATTCTTTATTTCAGTTAGTGTATGGTTAATTTCTGAATGGTCCTTTTTCATGTCTTTGAAATTCTCACTAAGATCTTTGAAAGTCTCACTAAGTCCCTTGAAGCTCTCATTAAGATTCTTAAGCAACCTTATAACCATTGTTTTGAACTCTGTATAAAGTAGTTTGCTTGCTACCATTTCATTTCTTTCTCTTTCTGGAGATTTCTTCTGTTCTTTCATTTGTGGCATGTTTCTTTGTCTCTGCATTTTGGCTGCTTCCCTGTGTTTGTTTCTATGTACTAGGTAGAGCTGTTATGTCTCCTGGAGTTAGTAGAGTGGCCTTGTGTAGTAGTTGCATTGTAAGGCCCAGTGGCTTAGCCTCCCCGCCACATGAGCTGGACACTCTAGGTGTGCCCCTGTGTGGGCTGTGTGCACAGTCTTATTGTAGTTGAGCCTTAATTGCTATTGGCATCACTGGGAGGAGTTGACCTCCAGTCCAATTGTCTGTGAGGACAAGCTGCATCTACAGTGGAAGAATTGCTATCCAGGAGACATTCCTATGGAGCAGGACTTGCTTTAGTGGGGCTTTGGTACTCACTGGGTCTGCCCCTTGAGTGTGTCACTTGTGAATGTGTAGAGTTGTAATCTGGTATGGTCTGAAGCTGTCCACTGGGTGCACTGGCTCTGGGGTCTCCCATGAGGTTCAAAGTCAGCCACTGCCAGGGGCTACTGGGCAGGAGCTACCCATCGATCTGCAGATGGCTGTTTTTTGTATTGGTATTGGAAGTGCCTAGGCGAGGCCAAGCTGTGAAGCGAGGCAGGCTGGTGCTAGTGCTGGGTCTTGGGCCTCTTATTGATAGGTATGGGGCATGCTGACTCCAGCTACTGTTTGTTTGAGCGATTTTAGGAAAGTTTGAAGCCTGAGCCAGGACAGACCATTCATATGGAAAAGCAGCTGCAAACAGCTTGGGTGGAGCTGCAAATTGGATAGGGCAGGGTCTCAGGGGATCACCAGGGTGAAATGAATAGTGTGAGCCATGCTGAGGGAAACTCAGATATGGCTGTCAGTCAGCTCAGTGACAGGGCAGGTCCCAGCACAGGAAAAATGACCCCTGCTGGCACCCCTGTTTGAAAAAAGCCATTCTGAGTTTCTGCCCTGATGCCAGAAAATCCCATTCCTCCCCGTATGTCCCTATTTCCCCCAATTCTGCAGCCCAGCACTGGAGCTCAGAGGGAGTAGAACTGTGTTAGTTCGTGCACTGGCCCTTTATGAGGAACACCTGGGTCTCCAGCAGCCTCCATGTCACTCAGCCACAATGTCCCTGCTGGTTTTTACAGCCCGAGTTACAGGGACTTCTCTTCCCAGCTCTGCAACCCTGGGCTGGGTTGTGTGGGGCTGGGGCCCCTTGCTTCTCAAGGGAGGCCTCTGCAGTGAAGATATCCCTCCCAATTAAAAACAAGCCACACATTGGTGTTGGACCAGCCCGGTGTGTGCGTCCACCCCTCATACTAATCTCAATGTGCTTTCTTCTTTACTTATCTAGTTGTAGGACTTCCATTCGGCCAGATTTCAGGCAGTTCTGAATGATGGATGTTCTGTATTTTAGTTGTAAATTTAATGTGGTTGTGGGAGGTGGCAAGTACCGGTGTTTACCTATGCCACCATCTTGGTTCTCTCTGATTGCTATATTTTGAATTGGCTCTGGTTTGTCTATATTCATGTATAATTTTGGTGTTATGATCTTAACCCAATGCTCTGGGGCTCAGTAGGTAAGACAAAACCAAGTTCTCATCTTTGGCATTCTAAACACTATATTAATAAGGAATTTAGATTTACATACTATTTTTTGCCCATGCTTGACCATTCACATATTGAGTTTAATAAGTCTAAAATTCAAATCCACTCTAAAAGTACAATCCCTAAACTATAAGCTCCCTCAGCACTTGATGTGTATACTTCCATTGTGGCAGAATAAGTACACCAACTCTGACCTGCTCAGAATCAGTTAACTTCTTTGAACCTCCACTATTGCATAATTAGGAAATACTAGTATACCTACCCTAACAGTGTGGTTAAGAAAAGAAAATTAGGTAATGCAAATGAAATCTCAGTGTTATGCCTAGCATATATCAAATGAATGAATTAATTATGCACAATTAATTATGGTATTTTAAATTAGACAGCTACAGGCATTTTAATTTCGGAGCACATATGCAAAGCTCTTAAATGTTTCCCATAAAATCGTCCCCCACCCCCTTTAGATTTGGCTCACCATTCTATTGACATCTTTTTGAAAACAGATTCTGTTATCTAGCAAATTTTTTCTTGCCACTTTTGTGTCATCTATAATTTTGATAATTGTGTTTTCCAGAACTTGGCTGCAGTGATTGACAATATTAGGCAAGACATAGCCTTCTCTTCTGTGTCTAGTCAACCACATATAATTCTGCCTAATGAACTCTATCCAGAGCTTGTGTCTATAGCTTTTCATGGAAATGTTATAGGAGAAAATGTCACATGCTTTGCTGATGTCCAGATATACACATTTCCCTACTCGACTATCCTAATGAGCTGTCATGATGTGAAGGTAGACTAGCTTGGCATGTCTTGCTCTTGTGAACTCTGATCACTCTTAATAAAGGCTTCCTTTGGAACTGGATTTTCTTTTTAAATGTTGCTTTCACTGGAATAATCTAGAGCTGGAGACTTTCCAATCTATCAAGTCCTGCATGGCCTGAGGATGTCAAGGGAACATGTTTTTCTATAAAACACAGATCTCTCCATCCTAACAGACTGTGCAGTTTCATGTGCACCTCAGTCCATTCTCTTTTTAATATATAAAACTATCCCTGCTATACCAACATAGCATTTCCAAAAACTGTCAAGGTCAATGACCATTGCCATAAATTCTCACTAGGTTCAGAGATAACTTGTCTGGACCAGGATACTTGAATTTGTATTTAGGAGCATGGTATCTTTGGTATATTCTCTCTCATCAATATTTGGGCAAAGGAAAAGATTGAGAATACAAAGTGAAAATAATGATTAGCTGTGTCATTTCCCATCACTTGTTACCATAATGCTGTCTGCAGAACTTCCTTTCTCATGCTAATTTTTGCTTTAAAGTGCTAGTGAAGGACAGTAGTATCTCAATGGAGAAGCTTATCCCTGTTACTTCATATTAAGTAACATATTAAGAATCACCTAAACCTTTTATTCAATTATGGTATAGACATAAAAAATGGTACCTGCAATAGGCAAAATTCATAGATGGCACCCTAAGATTCCCAACCCCTGCTGCATGCATACTTTCTCCCAGATACTTACTCAAATACTAATCTAGGTACTGCTGAGAATGGATTTTGCTAATATAATTAAGTTGCCGAATCGGTTGACCTTTAGAGTTGGTAATTAGTGGGTGGGCTAGATTTGTTTAAAAGTTGAGAGTTTCTCCATCTGATCAAAGAGGAAGTCAGAGGCATGCTACATTTGGCCTAAAAAGCAAATATACATGCTGTGAATTGCTATGGTGACCTATGAACAATCTCTAGATCAGCAATTTTTAATTTGTGTGCCGCAAGAATTTTTATAACATGCAATACTTGACTATTATTATTATTATTATTTTGGTTAATACTCACCCAATAATATTTTTCTATTGATTTTTTAGGGAGAGTGGGAGAGAGAAGGAAACATTAATGTGAGAGAAACACATTGATTGGTTGCCTCCTGCAAGTGCCCCGACCAGGGCCTGTGCCAGGGAGGAGCCTGCAACCAAGGTACGTGCCTTTGACCAGAATCAAACCCGGGACCCTTTGGTCTGCAGGTCGACGCTCTATCCACTGAGCAAAACCGGCTAAGGCCAATACTTGACTCTTTAGTCAGGAGCACTGACCTCCTTTCCCTGAAACTGTCAAAGGAAAAAATGACAATGGCCAACACAATAGCCATCAGGTGTGAATGCCCTGTCTTGAACCATAAATATAGGGGTCATATAATAGAGTTCCATCTTATTGGTCACATTTCATAATAAGGTTGCATCTGATTGGTTAATTTTTTAAAATATATTTTATTGATTTTTTACAGAGAAGAAGGGAGAGGGATAGAGAGTTAGAAACATCGATGAGAAACATCGATCAGCTGCCTCCTGCACACTCCCCACTGGGGATGTGCCCGCAACCAAGGTACATACCCCTGACTGGAATCGAACCTGGGACCCTTGAGTCCGCAGGCCGATGCTCTATCCACTGAGCCAAACCGGTCACGGCCTGATTGGTTAATTTTTATTACCAGAAATCCTTATATACAAGTATAGGCACCCGACTTTTTAAAAAGTCACTTTGTAGCAAAAAGGGTATGTGACTACTATTAATTATTTTTGTAAATCAAAATTATACTTATTTTTGTCAGATTAGCAAAAAATATACTTTTGGTGTGCCACAGAATTTTAGTAATTAGTTTATGTGTGCCATGAGATGAAAAGGGTTGGAAATCGCTGCTCTAGCTTATAAGAGCAGTCTATAGCTGGCAGTAAAAGGGGGAACTCAGTACTACAACAGCAAGGCAAACAATTCTAACCACCACCAATGAGTTTGAAAGTAGACCACGGCCTCCGGATGAGAACCTCAGCCCCAGACAACATCTTGATGCCTGCCTGATGGGTCTGTTAGCAGAGAATCCATCCATGTTATGCACAGAGTCCTCTACAGAAGCTGTGAGATAATACATTTATGTTTTAAGCCACTAAGTTTGTGGTAATGTGTTATGCAGCAATGTAAAACTAATATAATGTATGTATCATAAGTGTACAACTGAATGAATTTTCACCAAGTATAACCAGTATCTAGACTAGAGCAAGAAATAGCACAATAGCCCAGAAATTACCCTATGCTCCTTCCCAGTGACTCCCCACCCGCCATTCACCATTCCTCCACCTATGCCCGCAGGAGGAGCAATTGCCCTGACTTTTCTTGTTGTTAGTCCTCATCTGAGTACATTTTCCCATTGATTTTAGAGAGAGTGGCAGGGAGGAGGGAAGGGGAGAGAGAGAGAAAAACATCGAAGTGAGAGAGACACATGGATTGGTTGCCTCCCGCATGTGCCCCGACCAGGGCCTGGGATTAAGCCTGCAAGCCAGGTACGTGCCCTTGACCGGGAAATCAAACCCACTGCCTTCCAGTGTGTAGGCCGATGCTCTAACCACTGAGCATGCTGGCCAGAGCTGCCCTGACTTTTAATAGTTGAGGTTATTTTAATCTAAGTACTTATATACAAATAGAATCATGCATTATATGCTCTTTTGGCTTTGGCTTAACTCAATATTGTTGGTAAGTTTTATCTAAAGTGTTGTAGATACAGTGGAACAACGGTTCTCAAACTTAATTCATTCTGGAAGGCTGTTTGACATGCAATTTGCTCGAAAACAAAATCATTTTTTCCCATTAGAAATCATGTAAGATGAATTAATCCGTTTCAGGCCCACAATTGATTCCCTATTTTAACCTTTCTTACATACAGTACATGTCTAATGTACTGTTTATAAACAAATGCTTCTTTTATTAAATTTATCAAACCACCCCCAAGTAGCCTTAGACGAATCGCTTTCAGTACTGGTTCCAGGGATGTCTTTCAGGAGGTCAGTATGCAGCATCTTTGCTTTTCCATATACCATCGCCTTCGAAATGCCCGCTGCTTTTAGTTTATCCAAATTGACAACAATTTCTCAACTTCTTCACTTGCCTGTGATTGTTGTTTTGTGAGCACTTTCATACCCTTTATGTTTTAAAATTGTGCTAATCGTCGATTTCACCAGCAACAAAAGCATTCTCTCCTTTGTTGCCTGAGAGATGCTTTTTATCATGCTGAGATAACAGCATGAAAGAGTTGCCAGATCAAAACCTCAGTTTTGTTCAACAACTGAGACATTTTTTCCGTGAACTTGGTCAAGAACCGGAATGTTTGAGATGTGAGACATTTGAGAGCTGAGGTTTGATTGTACTTCATTCTCATTGGTGTATAATATTCTATTGTGTGAATAGACCATAATTCACTTCTTCATTTGACTTGTTGGTAGTTTTCAGTACAGGCCAACAGTGAGGCATTCTTACATATATCTTTTGGTATGCATGGTATTCAGTTTTAAACTAAGATAAATGAAATTATCAGTCATTCTAGAAAACTGGACAAAGAGATGTAATATTGGGAAAAGAGTATGTTTTTTAGTCAGAACCCTCTGTATTTATGTTGTAGACAATATTCTAGATGTGATCTTGATCAAGTTGCTCTATATTCTTTACTCAGTTTCAACATTTCTAAACTACAGGGTATTAAAAACATAATCTCTGACTTCTCTTAAGGATTAGAATTTGTGCTGTCAAATACAGTGGCCACTAGATACATATAGCCACTTAAACTTCATGTGAATTCCTTAAATTACATTAAATTTTAAATCAAGCTTGTCAGTCACACTAGCCATATTCCAATTGCTAAATGACCATGTGATTGGGTGTGAATGTATGTATATGAGATATTTAAGCCACATTGGCACTTTTTAATTGCTCCTTGATACATTATGGTCATGTTTGTTTGCTTTTTCCACTCAACCCCATCACAGTTTTGTGGCATTCATGCTCCCACCATATAAATTTCTAATTTATTCTGGCATCCTCAGAAGTTCTCAATTATGGTCCTGAAAGTCTTGTCAAATACTTTGTACTATCTTTTATTTTCCCTCCCCTTTCTGTCTCCTTCTGGAAATAGAGACAGTGCGATCCATGTCAAGAGGGAGAGGCCTTCTATGGCTTCCTTTGCCTCCTCCCCCTGAAGGGGTTCCTGGCAGTCTCATCATGCCTGACCACCATGGAGTGTGGCTGTCCTTCAGACTCTAAAAAACATCTTATCTCCAATGTTCATGACTAGTCATCCCTCTGTCACACTGTTTTCAGACATGTCCAGGTGTCTTGTCTACATCTCACAAAGTCATATAAATAGCACTCTTTTTAGTTTCCACCTTGAAAATTGCATTTTCCTTGAAATTCTGGCACAGGATCTTTGGGGATGACAAGGATAATCTTGAGAATCATCAAGCTATTCTCAAAATGCTTTCTCTTTGTAATGGATCTTTAGTTGCTTTAAATGATCTTTCTTATGGTTATTTGTATTTTATTTTGTGATTTTTCTTTTCAACAGCTATGGTAGTTATTATTATTATTATTATTATTGCATTATTATTTTTCAATTTCTTTGATTGTTGAGAGTATTACAGATGTCCCCCATTTCCCTCCCCACTTTGTCCCCCTTCACCCATCTCCCACTGCCCCCACCCCAGGCCTTCACCTATCTATTGTCTGTGTCTATGGGTTGTGCATATATGCTTATAAATTCTTTGGTTAATCTCTTTCCACCCTCCTTCCCACCTTCCCTCTGAGATCTGTTAGTATGTTTAATGCTTCCATATCTGTGGCCCTATCTTGTTCATCAATTTTGTTCCTTAGATTCCATATATAAGTGGGATCATGTGATATTTGTCTTTCTCTGACTGACTGGCTTATTTCGCTCAGCATAATACTCCCCAGGTCCCTCCATGCTGTCTCAAAGGGTAATAGGTCCTTCTTTTTTATAGCTACATAGTGTTCCATGGTATAAATGTACCAAAACCTTTTTATCTATTCATCTACTGATGGGCACTTGGGCTGCTTCCAGATCTTAGCTGTCCTATATAATAAAAGGCTAATATGCAAATTGTCCCCTCAACCAGGAGTTTGACTGGGAGTTCGACCAGGGGGCGGCCCCAATCAGGGCAGGCTGGCTGGACTCCACCCCTGCACAAATTCATGCACCAGGCCTCTAGTTTTAAATAATGCTGCTATGAACATAGGGGTGCACACATTCTTACTGATTGGTGATTCAGGATTCTTAGGATATATTTCTAGAAGTGGATCAAATGGCAGTTCCATTTTTAATTTTTTGAGGAACCTATATACTGTTTTCCATGGTGGATGCACCAGTCTGCATTCCCGCCAGCAGTGTACTAGGGTTCCCTTTTCTCCACATCCTCATCAGCACTTGTCATGGCCGAGAGACATATAAAAAATTGCTCAACGTACTAATCATCAGAGAGATGCAAATTAAAACCACAATGAGGTATCACCTCACACCTGTCAGAATGGCTACCATCAACAAGTCAAAAAATGACAAGTGCATTAGTATTTTTTATTAGTGATAATTATACCATGATAGGTGCTATGGGAGTTAAAAGTGGCATGGCCTTTGTCATTTAGAACTTATACTATTGAAAGGGAGAGACAATTTAATTTTAAATAATTATAATCTGAGGTAGATAATTATGTTACTGGCAGTAAACATGTTTATCTCCATTTTCATTATACTTATAAGTTTCAAATGTTAAAATGACAGAAATCAGCAAACATCACCATCTGGTTTTATTTTGCCTTTTTATTTCTTTTTTTTTTCCTCTTCAGAACTACTCATCTGTATAGGCAAGAAGCAACTGTACATGTGGTGTAATTTTAAGGAAAACTAAATATCTCATTTGCATTAATATTTCATTTCCCTCTAGGCTATCTGAAAGTATCAATTTCATATTGAGATCATTTATATCCATAAGACTCTTATTAAAACATAAAAATATTCTTTGGGGGTTGGCAGGGAAAAAGTTGTTTTGATGGTCCATTGATCTCCTGAACTCCAATAAATAGGAGGATTTCTCAGAAGGTGCAACAAAGAAAGTGAGATCTACGGCAGGGAGAATGTTTAGGAGAGGTGGGTAGCATTGGACTCTCATACCTAGAAGGTTAGCTGGAGACCTTTCAGGGGCCCAGAGCTGAAGAAGAGTTGGAGAGAGATGAAGGAAGATACACGTATCTGGATGTGGTGACAGTGTAAGCCCATTGTTTGTGAAAATCCATTGCACTTTGTCTACACTCTTGTCATAGTCTTTTCTTGTCGTATTTCTATACTGGTGCTTAGGCTTCCCTAATTAAATGCCTCTGATTTGAAATCACAGGATAGCGTGGGGAAGTTTTTTTTTGTTTTTTTGGTTTTTTTTTGGTTTTTTTTTTACCCAAGAGCATGAAGTATTTTATACAAATGTGTCAGTTCAAAGTTGGAAATCATTGTGGAACCACATGATCTATATTCATAGCGCCAGAATCCATATTCCTGTGTAAGGATTATAAGATTGTACCAATATTCAGACAGATTGTGTGGGAAGAAAAAGACTTGCGAAGAAAGGAGAGATTGCTTAAGAAAGGGTTTATTGAGCAGTTCTTACTGAAATAAAATAAAAGTTCTTTAGTGAAAGCAGATCTTAGAGCAGTCTTATAGCAGCTAGGAAGCTAGAGCCAAGACACTCCTGAAACATATCTGTTGAAATATCAAAATGCTGCAGCAACATCTCTAAAGTAACTGGTCACATACAGTCAAGATGAAATATATACACAAATCTTATATCACACTAGAGGCCCGATGCATGAAATTCGTGCAGGAGTAGGCCTTCCTTCCCCCAACTGCTGACACCAGCTTCCTTCAAGCTGCCAGCAGGCACCTGAGACCTGGGCTTCCCTCGCACCCCTGCTTCATCTGGAAGGTCGTCCAGTCTAATAAGCATATTACACTTTTGTTATTATAGATATCAGAAACCATTTGATTCTCTTCACTTCAATCCAAAAGATAATCTTTTTTTCTTCTTTTTTTGGTTAATCCTCACCAAAGGATATTTTTCCATTGAACTTTACAGAGAGTGGAAGGGATGGGGAGAGACAGAGACATCAGTGAGAGAGACACACAGACTGGTTGCCTACTACACACATCCCTCTCGAGCATGCAACCGAGATATGTACCCTTGACCTGAATCAAACCAACCAGGGCCTTAGCTGATTTGGCTCTATCCACTGAGCCAAACCAGCCAGGGCAATGGTTGCACTGTTGTTTTTATTTATTTTTTTATTTTAGAAATCAACGGGTAGTTTATTAAAAAAGAATCAAAACAGAAACTCTAAGTACCAGTGTATACACTGTACACATTTATTTATTTATTTTTCATTGTACACATTTAAATGACTCACAAGAATGAAGTTTTCTCATATACTCTAAGATTACACCACCATGTTGTGTTACCAAAAGATGTTCAAGGATAAATCTGACTCCAAACTGCATTGCCATCTTAAAGTGACCACATTTCAAACATGCAACAACGCCACTGGTAATAAAGCTTTGGAATGGGTGCTCATTCTGTTATTTCACTACAAACATGATAGAAAGAAGATAAGTTGAGAATTTGCTCTAAAATACAATGGGAGCTGTAGTCTACACCAGCACTCCTCACTCCTCCGCTGCCATTTTTAGCAAGTACTCCTTGTCGATCTTGAAGAGTCTCCATCCCTCCTTGCTGGACAGATCAGAGTCACCTCTTTTTTTGTAGAAGTCGATAGATGGTTTATTCCATTCTGCTACCAGGAAGTGCATGCTGCTGCAGCGACATTTCATCGCAACCTGGCTCAGAGTGTTCAGAATTTCTGATCCGATCCCAAAGCCTCTAAAATCACTCATTACGAAGAAGTCTTCAAGATATAAGAGTTTTCCAATCCATGGGTCATAGGTAAAATAGTACATGGCGAAACCAATTATGCTGTGTCCTTTGGGAGTGCTCCCTGGATACTTCTGCCACCAGGCAGTGGTAGAAGGGATGCTCTCCGAAACTATCCTGCTGCAGATCTTTTTCAGTTATTACTACTTGCTCTTCTATCTATAATAATAAAAGCATAATATGCTAATTAGATCAGACAGCCAAACAACCTTTCGGACGTCATTCCGGACGTCCTTCTGGATGAAGCCACGGTTGCAGGGGCCAAGGCAGAGGCAGATAGGGGCGATCAGGCAGGCAGGCAGAGTGGTTAGGAGCCAGCGGTCCCGGATTGTGAGAGGGTGCAGGCCAGGCTGAGGGCCCCCCAACCCTGTGCACAAATTTCATGCACTGGACCTCTGGTGTATTCATATTTAGCCAGTTCCTTAATCAGGCGCAGGATGTCACTGCAGTCGGCGGCGGTGGCAGGGCGGATCACGAAGTTAGCCATTTTCGTCTTTTGCTTTTCTTCCCCTTGCAGACTAAGCCTCTGTACTTGAACAACAGGAGAAAGTGGTTCTTCATTCGTTTCCCGGGAGCAGCCTCTTCTCAGTCAGGCTGGCACCATGACCCGGGAAGCCTCGGTGAGCAACTGAAAGACAGGACCAGAGCCGCTGGGAACTGCCCAATTGATGCACTTTCGACAGGCTATGTATCATGTGCTAGTATAATCTCCAATCAGTTTATTACATTTCCCATATCATTGTAGAAAGTTTATTTTTAAACAGAAATAGTACACTGTAGTAACAATTACCAAGTGTTTACTGTGTACCAAGCACTGTTTGAAATGCTTGAAATATATTAGCTCAATCAATCTTTGCAACAATGCTTTGAAGTTGGTAAAATACTATCTCAATTTCTAGGTAAGAAAACTGAAGCATAGTTGTAAAAAGAAAATTAAATTAAAATTTAAAACCCACAAAATATGCTCAAATTAACAAGAAACAGCTGAGATTTGAACCTAGGAACTGTAGTTTGGCTCTTGATTTCTAATTCTCAACCACTACCATACACTGTTTATTGAAGTAATGTAATTACTTAACTAAGAATTACTGCTAGAATTTAATCACAAAGTACCTTCAGTTTTCTCTCTGATTGTCTCTCTATATTTACTGAGTATGGGTAGTTCTTCACCAGCCTCAGGATGAAAATTCAAGGTCTGTCCCATGGCTTCTCTAATCACACTAAGGTAATAAATGCTCAACGGTTGCTTTTAGTTCCAAAATACAGTCTCAATTCAGTAATTAGGATATCCTGTCTCATAAAATCATTTTAAAAATGTCTCAATTTGCTCTAAAATTTAGTCTTCCACCTGCCTGAGCTTGGTCCCATTTCTGGTGGAAGTTGACATTAGCCTTCCCCCACCTCACCCATCACAATGGATAATTACAACATGATTGAATATCAGGGAAAGAGAAGAGCTAGATTGGGTAGGAAAGTTCTTGTTTGCTTGTAATGGCATGGTGATTTAACTCTAGCACTCTTTGGACCTAGATTTGATTAAATCTGACTCTGACTCTGTTTTTTCATGTGATAGACTAATTGGAAAAATGTCCCAAGTCTTCACCTCTCCTTTATTCATCACTTTTTCCTTGAAACTTCATAATGCTCCTTCAGTCCGTCTCTGGGGATGGCCACATGACTTGTTTTGGCCAATGGAATGTGAACAATCATGATGTACGTAAAAGCTTGAAAAATGTTGGTATGAGCAGGCTTGCCCTCAATTTTGTGCCTCTGCCATTGTAATGAGAGAATGTTTGTGCTAGCTCACCAGGGGCTGTTACATGTCATCTCAGTTGTTCCAGCCAAAAGCATCCTAAATGAAGCTGAATCAACCATCCTTAAACATGTATATGAACCAAGCCCGGATCAGTAGACATGTAGATGACAACCCTAGATACATGGATGAGGGTTTTTTGATTGATATTCAGTATTATTGTGACAATAGGTATCTGATAGAAGCATTCTCATGATTTCCTTTGGGGGTCCCCTAATTACGGGAATATATCTCACATGCTTTTTCATCAATGAGGAAAATCATAGGCATATCTAGGCTCCTGAGTTGCCCTTTCATTCTCCAGCCCCTAGACATCTGGAAAACCTTCCAGATTATTTATTCTATGACCTAACTAACATTTCCAGGGACTTCATTGATCAAAATCCAAGAAAACCATATTCTTACTTTCTCTTGTTTATGGTTCACATCTGGGCCACAGGACATAGTCAAACAATTTTTACCCAAATAAGCACTTGGAATAAAATCTAATTGCTACACAGACAGCTCTCTCCTGCTGCTGGTATGAGTTAAATACCAGTTTCCAGTATCCATGAAATTTATAGGAACACATAGTAAGCTAATTGTGGCATCTCATTAAAGCACCTCTCGACTTAGGATTTGGAAGCAATACCATACCCTACTCCTTTGGGAGGGAAGGAATTCACAACACTATTCCTTCCAAATTAATCTGCTAAAATATTACCAGATAAACTCTATGAAGCTACTATGATTCTATTTGAGGTTAGAAGGTATTCCATCCTGTCCTTCCCACTTTGGGGATACGGTGGTCTCTAAGGTACAGTTATCGCTGAAGAAAATGCTCTTCTAAAAAAAGAAGAAGAAGAAAAGAAAAGAAGGAAGAAAATGCTCCTCCCAATCCTTCTCTAACAAAACCCATTTAATATTAATTATAAGGTTAAGAAGACTAAAATTCCTCGGATGCTTCTCTGTTACTTTTAACAGGCTCACATCTCGGTCTAATAGATGAGTTTGTAATGTGTTTTAATTGACACTTCCATTTTGAAATATTATTATACTATTGAATGCACACAATATTTAAGGCTCTAGAAGATAAGTACAAATCCTGCTTTTTTTGCAGCAGTCATTGGATCAATAAAAGTAATCTTCACCCTGACCATTGCCACTGAAGCCCTCCTCGCTTACTGCTCCTCCTTATCACAGATGTCCTGGAGGCAAAAATTTGCTTACATTATATAAATGTCTTCCTTCTCAACATCTAACCCAAAACTAAGCACACACACACACCTTAAACAACATTTCCACATATATACCCACACTCCTTACACAACATGTATACACATAGACACACATATTCATGTCCAAGGAATAGAAACTAAAAAGAAGTTTTAAGACATAGGTTTCAATGTACAGCATTTCTTCTGCACATATTGTCTATATATATATACACACACACACACACACACACACACACACACACATATATACACACACACACATATATACACACATACACACACACACACATATATATATATACATATATATATATATATACATATATATATTATTGATTTCAGAGAGGAAGGAAGACAGAGAGATAGAAACATCAATGATGAGAGAGAATCACTGATTGGCTGCCTCCTGCACATCCCACACTGGGGATTGAGCCCCCAACCCGGGTATATGCCCTGACCTGGAATCGAACCATAACATCCTGGTTCATGAGCTGACGCTCAACCACTAAACCATGCTGGCTGGGCTTGTCTGGTTTCTTTTAGCCTATTTTGTTGTTCACTACTCAACTGCCTGATTTTTATGGTACACATACAGCATGGACCAATCTCACAAAAGCCTGGAATTAAACCTGCAATTTGGACGAGGCTGTGGGTAGAGACATATCCTCTATTCCAGCCACAGAGAAAGCATCCACTTAAGGGAAAAGCACAATTTTCAATACGTAAAAAAAACATGTGCAGTTGGCATCAGGAACCCAAGATAAAAAGAAATAAACAAAATAAAAGCCAGGAAATTCCAATAAATAAGCATAGCACAATGGTGTGTAATTAAAAGCAAAGTAATACTCAGGGACCATGAGCAGGCAGGTGTTCAGCGTTATGGAAGTCTAGCAGCCAGGATAGAGTCCTAATTAGGTTGGTTGGTGGAGTAGATAAATAAATCGCCAGAATCAAATGAAGCCCCAATCTTGCAAAGATCAGAATATTTTATAGCTTATTAAAGAGGATGGCAATGAATTAATAAGCTACTATTTATTGAGTGCTTATTATATTTGAGCCCTGAACTTAATAATTTAAATTCATTTAATGCTTGAAATGGGGTTATTTCATTCTTTACAGAAAGTAGGAAGATAAAGTTTATTTAAATTTAAGTTACAGTTACATAATAAGGAGATATTAGATTCTCACTCCTCTTCCATAGTGAAGAGCTGATAATTGAGAAATGACTGCCTTGCTAGAGGCTACATTTTCCAGCATCCTCTGTATCTAGCTAAGTGGCATGCAAGTGAAAGTGATCTGTTTCTCTTCTTTATTTTTCACTTTCTAACTATAAGCAAATATCTCTGAGGCTCTAATCTATAATGGAGCCACCAGGTGGAAGATATCTGGCCTGGTGCATCACCAGGTTGAGAGCCATCTTTGAATATTCATATTTAATCATTGTATGAGAAACATTTATTGCATTAATCATTGAATTTAGGGGATTATCAGTTATGACATCTATCTTAACATATACTACTGTAGTTCTCTTAATCACTGAGTCAATACTACCTTAATAAAAGAAAAGATGTTGAATGAGAACCTGCTTTGAGGGATTGTTGGAAAAACATAGTTAACACACTTGTAGACACAAGTTTACACATAGGCAGCACCATGTATGTTTGGAATTCCTATAGTGGTGATTATGATAATTTGGTAGCTTTACTTTTAATGTATTTTCTCACTTTAGACTTAAAGATGGAAATTTTAACTGAATTCAATAAACATGGAAACCAAATATCAGAAGACGCAAATGACTTCTTTGTGACAGAGTTGAAACAAACCCAAGTGGTTAGCTAAAAAAATCTGTGCTCTTTTCCTGCAACATATTTATTTTTAACTTGCTGGTTAAGAAAATAAAAAACCAAAGCTTCCATGATTTCTTAACCAGTATGAAGTTTTAAAGGTATGGCTGAAGACTTGAGAAAAATGTAGAGCTCATTTATTCTAGCTGGGGTGCAAGGTCAGAAATGAGTAAAAAAAAAAAAGTTGATGATAAATTACTTAAATTCCTCCACCATAAAGTTAGGATTGGGGTTGAATGGGCAGTAGAAGGCAAGAAGCCAAAGACTACACCTTTGTCCTGAAGTTGAATTTTCTAATTTCTTTTGGACATATATATATGTCATTTATGGGCTTGGAATAACATGGGGATAGGAAATAATTTTGTCAGAGGTGTACTTGATTTAAAATAACCAATAAACACATTTTAACAGATTATCTTTATTTCATTTAAATTACCCAAGTAGGAATGACGCCACCATTGTCCAATATAAATTTCTGCAGTTATATAAATACTAGAGGTCCGGTGCATGGATTCGTGTACCAGTGGGGTTCTCAGCCTGGCCTGTGCCCTCTTGCAATCCAGGACCCCTTGAAGGATGTCGGACTACCAGTTTCAGCCCAATCAGACAGTTGGACATCCCCTGAGCTGCCAGGGAGGAGTCCAAGCTGGGCCAGGCACCGCACTGCTCCTATTTATCCTGATCTCACTGTGCTATGACGAGCACTGACCACAATTGTATGGGTACTCCCTTGTAGGTAACTGACTTATTTTCTCTTGCTGCTTTTAAGATTCTCTCTTTATCTTTTGCTCTTGGCATTTAAATTATGATGTGTCTTGGTGTGGTCCTCTCTGGATTCCTTTTGTTTGGGGTTCTCTGAGCTTCCTGGACTTGTAAGTCTATTTCTTTCACCAGGTAGGGGAAGTTTTCTGTCATTATTTCTTCAAATAGGTTTTCAATATCTTGCTCTCTCTCTTCTTCTGGCACCCCCATAATTCGGATGTTGATACAATTGAAGTTGTCCCAGAGGCTCCTTACACTATCTTCATATTTTTGGATTCTTTTTTCTTTTCCAATTGGGTGTTTTTTACTTCTTCATATTTCAAATCTTTGAGTTGATTCTTGCTATTCTCTAGTCTGCTGTTGGATCTCTGTATAATATTCTTTATTTCAGTCAGTGCATGCTTAATTTCTAGTTGGTCCTTTTTCATATCCTCGAGGGTCTCACTAGATTTATCCAGGGTCTCACTAAATTTATCGGCGGTTTCTAGAAAATCCTTGAAAAACCTTATAAGTGTGGTTTTGAACTCTATATCCAGTAGTTTGCTTTCCTCCATTTCTGTCATTTGTGACCTGTTTCTTTGTCTCCGCATTTTGGCTGCTTCCCTGTGTTGATAGAGTGGCTTTCTGTGCTAGGTGTCCTATAGGGCCCAGTGGCTCAGCCTCCCCAGTTACCTGAGGTGGACAATCTCGGTGCACACCTTTGTGGGCTGTGTGCACAGTCTTGTTGTAGTTAAGCCTTGATTGTTGTAGGTATCACTGGGAGGAATTGACCTCCAGGCCAATTGGCTGTGAGAATCAGCTGTGTCTGCAGTGAGAGAGCTTCTGTGCTGGAGACACCCTTCTGGGGCAAGACTTGCTTCAGTGAGGCTTTGGTGCTCACTGAGTCTGCCTCCTGAGTGTGTCCCTTATGGATCTGAGGAGTTGTAATCTGGATGGTCCCACTGTGACCACTGGGTACACTGGCACTTGGATCTCTAAGGAGGTGCTAATTTAGCAGGACTACAGAGAGATCTGCAGATTCCTCTTTTTTGTTTGGGGTTTGGAGGTTCCCAGATGAGGCCCAGCTGTGAAGCAATGCAAGCTCCTGTGGGGCCTTGGGCCTTCTTTTGGAAGTTCTGGGTCTCTTTGACCCAGCTGCAGTTTGTTGGGTAATTTTAGATTGCAAAGGGCCAGGTCATTCATATGCACAAGCCTCTGTGCACAGCTTGGGTGGGGCAGGGTCTCAGGGAATCAACAGGGTGGAGCAAACAGCTATGGGTGATCCTCAGTCTTGCCCTAAGAGGCCCCGCTTCTCAGTGTCCCATGTTAATCGCTGCAAGCATCTCTGGGAGAAAGCTGCCCTTGAGTTCCGCCCGATGCCAGACAGTCCAGTTTCTCCCCGTATGAGTCTGGGTCCCCAGAGACTCACCTGGAACTGGAGTTCAGAGCAGTCGGGAGCTTGTGTCTCCCTCCCGATTGAAAAAGACAACTGCATCCTCAGTTGCCAGCTCTTTCCACGTGCGCCTCCGTACCTCTGCACTTTACTTCCGCACCTCCTCTGAGTCTCAGTGTGCCTTTCTCTTTCCTTCTAGTTGTAGAATTTCCACTCAGCCAGCCTTCCTGTGGTTCTGGATGATGTCCATTTTGTCTTTTATTTGCAGTTTTGAAGTGGTTGTGCGAGGCAGCAATTTCAGGTGTTTACCTATGCCGCCATCTTGGTTTCTCCAAGAACTGCCTTTCATGGCATTTAACTTTATTTAAAATATTCTGAAATAAAAATGTTACAAAGAAAATAGTATTAACTGGAATATTAACAGAGAGGTACTAAACTTAATGAATTGAAATAGTTTGAAATTTTAGTGACAGAATAAAAGCTTCTTACTGTGCCACCATAATAGGACCTGCAAAAAGAAAATCTGTTTCTAGTTGTAGCTTTACCTGACAGCTTAAATTTCTTCATGTGATATGTGAGACTTTAGTACATACAATAATATAGTTGTTCATATGCTAAACCTACTCATACTAAAATTTGGAGCATCAGCATAGTCATAATGTACTGTAGGTCATGTCCATAATGCAGAATAAAGGTCATTTCAACAATTTAATACTATTTTTTGTGCCTTTGAGATTTCAAATAATTGATTTCTATTTAAAAATATCACACATATTACATTAGTGCCTGTTTTTTAATCATTTTAAAATAGTTTATGCTCTTCTAAAACACAAACTGCAAATTAGTAGGGAAGCTATTGACAAATCAGAAAGATACGTCAAAATCAATTAAAAGCCAAAGCCCTTAACTGGAATCCTACTGGAAAGAATATGAAAACCATGATGAGTTTGATTCCATAATCACATCCCAGAAAAAAGAAGGGCATAATGGATTAAAAGGATTTGTTCAAAGAAATGAGGAACATAGTAGCTGAATCAGGACCATAGCATTTTAAGGACCAGACAGCCAGACAGATGGCAAACATCTGTATCACCTATTTGTGTATGGCAATAATAATGGTACTAATAAGAAACAGAAGCTGGGTAGTTCCAGTTTCCATGTGTGTCAGTCCCCATCATTCTAAAAGGTAAAGAAGTTCTTCAAACGGGAAATAAAAAGCATTCCTGTAGGCTGACTTAAGTTTCTCAAATTTTTTAAAATCCTCACCCATGGATATGTTTTTATTAATTTTTTTTAGAGAGAGGAAGGGAGGAAGTGAACGGGAGAGAAAGAGAGAAATAGAGATATATATAGAGAGAAACATCGATCAGTTGCCTTCCCTATGTGGCCCAACCGAGGATCAAACCCACGATCTCAAGCCCCCCAGCCATGACTTTATCACATACTAGAGGCCAGATGCACCAAATTTGTGCAAGTGTAGGCCTTCCTTCCTCCAGCTTCCGGCACTGGCTTCCCTCTGGCACCTGGGACCCAGGCTTCCCTCCGGCTGCCGGCTTCATCCAGAAGGTCTTCTGGAAGGAGTCCAGAGGACGTCTGGTCTAATTAGCATATTATGCTTTTATTATTATAGATTTCTGCCATTAAAATAAATAATTGCACTATGCACTTACAGTCTATATCACTAACTATGAGAATGATTCAGTTTACAATTCCCTGAAATTTGCAGTTTTAGATAAAATTTTAATATCAATAAATCAAAGAGTGCTGCTTTATATCGCAATCTAAATTCTCATGGTTTGGATAAAAATTCAAATAACTTGCCTGCTCCACAAAAGAAAGCTAGAATAAGTATGAGTAAAGACTACCAAAAAATGGAGATTTACTCCTCCAACCTCTCCCACCAGCATTCTACTACAGCTCTCAGTACTGAAAGTCAAACTGATTCCTGTTCTTTCCAGGCTACATTTGTAGCAACTTGAGATTTTTGAGCATTACCTTCTGCCTGAACCCTGCCTACGGATTCTAGGAGGAACTTCAGCCTGTGACCAGAGTTGTAATGGATTCACCAACAAAGCTTAATCCCCCATCCACTGGGTCATTTTCTCAGACGTCCGATGAAGAAGATTTAGCTGACACTCAAGCTGTCTCAGAAGCACTAGTAAAGAACCTTAGCATCTTGACTCTCAACCCTAGCACCAAATTCCCTTCCCTTCCACGAAAACAGTCACCCCAACAGCAGGACAGAGAAAAAGAATTAAAGGGGTATGTATTGGGGACAAGTTATGGCCTGGTCTACAGGAGGAGATGTGGAGTGAGGACAATGGCAAGTCTTAAAAGAGACCTCAAAGGATTGTTTCCAATATGGCTGAGGAGAAGGAATGAGGCTATTCAAAACCGCAAGAAGAATAGGAATAAACCAGTATTTCAATGTGGCTGTAGTCATTGCTGATCACATCCAGGTCCTTCTGGTATTGTTAAGAATTATGACATGGAGTCCTTTTAGCATACACCTTATTCTTGTACTCATTTGAGTTGTAACACTTTTTTTAATTGATTTAAGAAAGGAAGGGAGAGGGAGAGAGAGCTAGAAACATCAATGATGAGAGAGAATCATTGATCAACTGCCATTTCTGCATGCCCTCTACGGGGCACTGAGCCTGCAGCCCAGGCATGTGCCCTTGACCAGAATCGAACCCAGGACCCTTCAGTCCACAGGCTGACGCTCTATCCACTGAGCCAAACCAGTCAGGGCGAGTTGTAACATTTTTTGATGTGCTATTTCAATTTTCAGTAGCAAATGTGTGCATAGGGTATCTTATTAAAATTTGAGGCATATCTGAGACAAGTTTTTAAAAAAGTCAAACTGTTCCTGTAAAAAAGTATGTTGTATGTTACTTCCATTAAATATAACTAAGGATATAGGCAGTTAGTCCTTGAACAATGCAGAGGTTAGGGGCACCGACCCCCGCAGAGTCAAAAATCCATGTATAACTTTTTACTCCCCCAAAACTTAAGTTGGCCCTTGGAAATCACTGGGGATTGGTTTTAGAACTCACCCACAGATAACGAAATCCAGGGATGTTCAAGTCCCAGTATAGATTGGCGTAGCTCAATTAATATAGTCAGCCCTGCACATCCACAGACACCCAATGGCAGATTAAAAACAGTATAGGTATTTAGTGAAAAAAAAAAATCTGTATAGCTTGGCCGGAGTGGCTCAGTGGTTGAGCATTGACCTATGAACCCGGAGGTCATGGTTCAATTCCCAGTCAGGGTACATACCCGGGTTGTGGGCTAGATCCCAGTAGGGGGCGTGCAGGAAATAGCCTATCAATGATCCTCTCTCATCATTGATGTTTCTATCTCTCCCTCTCTGAAATACATAAAAATACATATTTTTAAAATTTTAAAAAATCAACATCTAAGTGGACCCACACAATTCAAACTGATATTGCTCAATATGTCTCCATTTTTCATTATCTAAGTCTGCTCATATTAAAGACTATGATTCTATTTTAGATTTAAATATTAGTTTTTATGCCACAATTTTTATATAGTTAAAAAAATAAGAGATGGACACTATGTATTAAATCTTTGTCTCTATCAGATTTACATATCGACACTCTTATTGAACATTGTTATAATTGTGTCAGACAGGATAAGAAATCCTTTTTGTATATGTAGAAAGTTTTTATGGACATAGATGCAAAGCTGTGCCCAAAACGTTAGCACAGATAGGCATCTACCTATTACATTATAAAGATACTTTGACAGGATGTAATTGAAAAATTAATAACTATGCTAGTAATATAGTTATTTGAGGGATTCCAAAAGCCACTTAAGCACAAGTATTTCCTCTCTAGAAAAAATTCCATATTCATTTCTTGAGAAAAGAACCACAATTTAACTACTATTATTTTATAGTAGTAGCAGTATTAGAAGCAGCAGCAAAGAAATATATAGTAAGTTGGTCTGGTTAAAATGCTTTTTGTTTTAAAAATTTATCTTTATTTTTGAAAATATTACAGATATCCTACCTTTATTCCCCATTGACCCCTTCCACCCTGCACCCACCCCCACCCTAAGCCTTTACCACACTATTGTCTGTGTCCATGGGTTATGCATATATGCATATAAGTTCTTTGGTTAATCATTCCTAGTCAACCCACCCACCCACTCCCCTTCCCTCTGAGATTCTGCAGTCTGTTCTATGCTTCTGTCTCTGGATCTATTTTGTTCATCAGTTTATTTTGTCCATTAGATTCCACATATGAGTGAGATCATGTTATACTTGTCTTTCTCTATATATTAACTCATTTAATCTTTATAATAATTCCAACCCCATTTTACATTTGAATAAACTGAGGCATAGAAAGGTTCAATGATTTGCCCAAGGGTATAGAACTAGTAAGACAATAAGATGGGATTTGAATCCTGATTATCTGGCTTCAGGTTCCATGCTCTCTCTATAAATATTTTATATAGCCTCTATTAAAAAAGAAAAGTGTATTTTAACTTGTTATGGATACTCTGGCACATATAAAGCAGCAACAGCTGAGAACCAAACAGTCTACATTTCAAAAATGATTCTGGAACTTTATAGTGGGGTGTAGATCTGCTATATGTTTGTTTTTGTTTTTTTATCTATGATGAATTTTTAGGCTTCGTGAACATATTTCAATTTCCATATAATTTACTACCTTGGTCCCAGACACATTGCCAATATCAAAGCAGGATAGAAAACTATCTGAAACAAAAAGAGATAACTTGTGTCACATAGACACAATCTCTCACAAAAATAAAACACAAACATATTTACTTTTCCTCCTTTAGGGACACACTATTCATACACTTGGTATATTTTCCACAGTCCTTTGAAAAGGAGAAATAGTTGGCACTATGCATTGCCATTGTGCAAATTAGAAAAGTGACCCAATCTCAAGATACTGTGTTGCATCTATTTGAAATTTGTTATAATAAACTGACTTTTTAGAAGAAAACACGTTGCTTCTATCTATCAAGACATTCTGCAAAAAACATTCAAGTCAATGGCATGTATTATGTGAATGTCCCTCTTCCTTTATATATGGTACCATAGGGAATGCACAAACTATGAGGCTGGACTCAGTGGCTCTGAACCCACAGCCACTGATCATTCTCTGAAGGTAGAGGCAGCAATCTTACAGGTAGGGTGCAAGAATTCTGTTCTTGGAAATTTCCCCCTGGAACTTTAGCTCCCATCTCTATATATAAAAGCCCAATATGCAAATTGTTCCCACGGGAGTTCGACCAGGAGACTGGGGGTTTGATTGCTCGCTATGACATACACTGACCACTAGGGCACGGTGCGGAATGAAGGAAGGCCTCGGCTGGCAGCCGGCAGCTGGGGAAGGAAGACCCCAGCCGACAGCCGGAAGGCCCTGATGGGCCCTGATCACCAGCCAGGCCTAGGGACTCTACCCATGCATAAATTTCGTGCAGTAGGCCTCTAGTATTTACATAAAGTACACATTCTGCCAGAGTAATTTCTCAGCATTAGTGGTAGTGAGCTGGATTTCAGGAAAATTCTCAAACACCTCCATTAGAATCTCTGTGTTTACTTGAGTCCTGTTGAGCATGTATATCTTCCTCTCATTAGTGGAAACTTCTGCCTAAGGGTGGGCTGAGTTTTCTGGCTTTTCCAATTCATTAGTCCTTCTTGGGGTACACTGACTAGGTTCAAGGGTACGCACAAATGGGTTATATCTATTGTAGAGGATATACACATATTGGGAGTGATACTGTCTGGCATGACCAAGATGTTGGTTGCTTATTGAATGGTAGGAGAAGATAATTACAAGCAAGATCAAGAACCTGGCAAGCCCATAATTGGCAGGATTCTCTATTTTTAAATCACCATGCAGCAGATCAGCAATAGTGTTCAAGGGAGAAACTGTCAACCAGGTCGACTATCTTCAAGAAATTAGGGGAGTGACATAGATCTGTAGAGGTTTTCAAGGAGAAGTGAAGGAGAGTGGTGAAACCTAAAACAAAAGCTTCAGTGTAAAAATGTTTTCTTAGGGAGGAGAGAGAGAACAATTTAGAAACGAGGACCAAACGGGGAATTCTTCCACCCTTCAGAATTGTCTGAGGAATACAGGACAGAGAATACTAGCTTTTGAGAAAAAGCCACTACATAAGAAGTAGTAGCTTAGGAAGGTAGCCAGGTTTCATTTAGAGAAAAATGGTGAGGAAAAATAAGAATTTTCCAGTATTTTTCAAACTTAAATGTACATGCAAATTACCCAGAGATATAGATTCTGAGGTTTTGTCTAGGATTCTGCTTTATTAACAAATTCCCAAGTGATACCAGCACTTGGAGTAGCAAGGACATAGGGAATATATATATATATATATAGTAATATTCAGATTAGGCTGGGACTCCATAATGGGTCACAACCAGACAGGAGGAGGTTGCACGTGCAGGTGAGGCCCGGAGCGGGAGACGGAGACAGACACAAGGGGGCCTGCCTGAGCCAGCGAGGACACAGGCAGGGGGGCCAGGGAGGCCTGGGGCTGGCCGAGCCACAGTGCCAGCTTGGGCAGCCCTGGAGTAGACACAGGCAGGGGGGCAGGGGGGGGGGCCTGGGGCAGAAGTCAGGTGCGGGTCCCAGCTGCCCACGGCGCCAGTCAGGCCTGACTCCCGCAGCGGCCTGCAGGGTGCCTCCTCGCACAGCAGGAGGCAGGCACCTCCTCAAGCGATTTCAATCGTGCACTGGTTGCCCTGACCGGTATGGCTCAGTGGATAGAGCGTCGCCCTGCATGCTGAAGGGTCCCGGGTTCGATTCCGGCCAAGGGCATGTACCTTGGTTGCGGGCACATCCCCAGTCAGGGGTATGCAAGAGGCAGCTGATCGATGTTTCTAACTCGCTATCCCTCTCCCTTCCTCTCTGTGAAAAATCAATAAAATATATATTTTTTAAAAAATCGTGCACTGGGCCTCTAGTTCCAGAATAAAGAATGACATGGCTCAGTGTAACAAGGATTGGAGGAGGTTTGAGTCAGCTCTGAGGACAAGGATAAGTGTCTAAGCGATGAGTGATGAACTGGGGTCTCAGATCTCTTCACTGATTGAGACAAAAAGGACTTTGTATGAATGAACAAAACTAATGGTTTCTTCATAAGTTGCAGTCATCAGGCTAAATGGGGGAAGCATATGAAAAAGAATTTCTTCCCAAGGAATCCAGAGTTCAGACTCCAATTGAGCATGTCAGGATCAGAGTGAGAGATGGTTCTGGAAGTGCCTGGGACTCTGTGAATGTCCCCTGTCTGCTTCTAGTGGTATACTGAGTTATTCACATATCATCTTCTGGTATGACTCTTAGAGAAAAAAAATTCCAAATAGACATGGATATAAAGGAGTAGGAAGGTTTACTCTACTCTAAATCAATTTCCTCCTATTTTTTTTTACAACTTTTCATTCCTGAGACTTTGAGAATGCATCACTACCCACACATTATTTCTATTCTTGTGAACTATATTAAATCTTAACATGTTAACATTTACCTCACCTTAAAATTACCTAGAATTAGACAGTATTAAAATAAGCTTGAAAATAAAGAATTCTGCTATTTTACCTTGAATAAAAGAGACAGGTCTTCATTTCAAATTCCACATATAGTTAGAATATATAATCTGATGATACAGTCACATACATTGTTGGAGACTATAAAATTTCCATTTCAAAGTATAATTCAAAGAGGAACTATTTAAAGTAATCATGTAAGTACATCTTAGTGATACACACGAACAAATTTATGAAATATCAGTATCCCACTACAGCTAGTCTTTTCTACTGGTATATACATGTGGGGAAGCATGGGACTTGGTCGGAAGGTCTGTGAGGAGGAATCTCTAAAAAGTCAGAGGCTTCTAGGGGATTCTTGCCGAAGGTGGCAGACTCTGCCTTGACTTTTCCAAACAAGTCTGAGCCCCCAGGCGTTTTACTGGGATCTTTATGTTTAGACTTCAAAACGTCCTTGTTTAAAAGACACTACAGATGCATGTGTTTTCTCAAGGATGCTTACCCTGCTGATAGTATCTAATAGTTAATTTTAGTTCAAGCTGTTGCTACAATAAAAGCCTAAGCAGGTAGGTGAACGGGGCTGTCTGGTTCCTTTAGCCAGTCAGTCGCTTAGCCGTCTCTTTCACAGAAACGTGTGTCAGAGTAATCCATTCATCCATCGCTCAGGGTCTGCTGGTCAGCCCCAGAATATATACTCAATCATTCTGAAATATTGAAATAACCTCAAATTAGTATAATTCAAAGCCAAATGTGAATATGGGTGCATGTTCCAGAAATCTCATCATACAGATTTTAAACATTAATATGTTTAAAGTAGCAAGAAACCATACATGTACTTATTCATCAAGTACACAAGTTTACAAAATGTAAATAGATCATTGGGAGTTTCAGCTTTTCCATAAGCATAACTGCCAGAAACCTCAATTGAACCACAACTTACTTACTTGCTTACTTTATTTATTTATTTATTTATTTATTTATTTATTATATTTTTATTGATTTCAGAGAGGAAGGGAGAGGGAGATAAAAACATCAATGATGAGACTCATTGATCGGCTGCCTTCTGCATGCCCCCTAATGGGGATCGAGCCCGAAACCCAGGCATGAGCTCTTGACTGGAATCAAACCCTTCACTCCACAGGCCGATGCTCTATCCACTGAGCCAAACCAGCTGGGACTGAACCAAAACTTTAAAGGAAAATATAGTGTGTTAAGCTTACTGCATTTTATTTATTTATTTATTTATTTATTTATTTATTTACTAGAGGCCTGGTGCACAAATTTGTGCACTAGTGGGGTCCCTCGACCTAGCCTGTGGGATCAGGCCAAAACTGGCTCTCTGACATCCCCTGAGGGGTCCCGTATTGTGAGAGGGCGCAGACCAGGCTGAGGGACCCCACCAGTGCACAATCGGGGCCAGGGAAGGATGTGGGAGGTTGGCCAGCCAAGGGAGGGACCACTGGAGGGCTCTACGGTGTGTTCGGCTCGTATTGCTCAGTCCCAATTGGCTGAACCCCAGCAGCAAGCTAACCTACCAGTCGGAGTGTCTACTCCCTGGTGGTCAGTGCAGATCATAGCGAGCAGTTGAGCAGCCTTGGCATATCATTAGCATGTTATGCTTTGATTGGTTGAACGGACGACTGGTTGACAGGACACTTAGCATATTAGGCTGATTGGTTGAACGGACGACTGGTTGACAGGACACTTAGCATATTAGGCTTTTATTATATAGGATTTATTTATTTTGCTACTATTAGACTGACAGAGATACTGTTATGAACAAATATTTGCAGAGGCACTGAAATGAATGAGGAGGACAATGGAATTTTGAAATTAACACAGAGGCACCAAAATGAATGAGGAGGACAATGGAATTTTGAAATTAACACTGAAACAAAGTTCTTCTGAACCTGGGATTTCCTGCACTCTCACAAAATAAGTTGGGCACACTCTTCCTTCTCAAACAATCCACTAGGGGGTTGCTCTATCCTGAGCCTACAGAGTTGTCTTCTGAAGGTAAGAAAAACTCTAGAAGGCTAATGAACCATGGATAGTTTTGTGAAGAACTTGATAAGTGGTATCAGTCACTCATTTATCTTTGAATGTTATGATGGCCAAAGCATCAGTCAGGTAGAAGCTTACCACTGCTAAATACTTATTTGCTGCAGAGCAACTCTGTGTTGAGAACTGATAACAGCTGGCTTCCCAAACAACTGCCATGTGTTTAGGGAACATAAGCTGAGTGGGCAGGAGAACTCTCTTAAGGAGTTACTGAAGCACAACATTCAGATTAGGTGGCATCGCTGTGGCCTCCTGGGAGCAAGAGTGGCAGAGCCGATAGCTCTTTTTTATCCTAGCTGTCAGGCAGACAGTGAGCAGAAGCAGCAGGGTGACAGACCGCCACTTCAGTTACTAGCAGAAGGCTACATATCATTAAGGACGTGGAAATATAAAAATTACTGTACCAAAACATGCTGCTCAATAGTCAGGAGAGTCCCTTCCAGGAGAGCCAGATGAAGGCATCTGGTAATCTTTTCATTCAAATGATACATATTTTCTATTAGAAAATGTGATTCAAGAATTTCACCCAGAAAAACAATTTATTATACAGTCACTAATAAATTTAATGAGCTCCAGATATGAGAAAAAACCTTTAATTTGTTTTCCCCCCACCTCCCAAAGTATTCTATATGTTGCAGATGATGTTTTACCAAAAGAAAACGTATAATTTATGGTTAGAGAGAAAAAGTCAGCATCTTGCCAATATCTTTTAAGACCCCTGTGAATTTAGATAAGCTTCTCACTGAGCCTCAATTTTCTCCTCTTTAAAGTGGGGATAATAATAACTAATTTTCTTTTTTATTATATTGAGTATTAATAATATTTAAAATATGGCTGGGACAGTAGGCATTAAATACTTGGTAACTATAATAATTAGTACTAAAAATATAACCTTTATATTTGCACAGTGTTTTCTCTGCTATAAAATGCTTTTACACATACTCTCATGAACTAAGCAGAATAAACACTCTTATTAACATTTTATAGATGAAGAATCTAGAGTCCAGCAATGGTGACTTGCACAAGCTTATAACTGTCAGAGACCTCATCAAGTCTCTTGCCTTCAGTTCCACTGTTCTTTGACTTGTAAAAATGTTATGAATGATAAAACTAAGACATGCATTGAACATATTTAGATTTTTATTAAAATGTTCATTGATTTAAATGTTTTGATAAAAGTTAAAAATACAGAACAGTATCCAGTGATCATATAAGGAATAGTCAAGGATTCACCACACAGATTTTGTTTTAAAACCTTGCTGTCATTCCTTGCCTCCCTCCCCTTCTCCCTCTCTTTTGCCCCTCCTTCCCTTTTTCTCTCTCTCTTCCTATCACCCTCTTCCTCTCCTCAACCCATCTTAATTTGGGGGGTAGGTTACAAAAGACATCCATAGAGGAAGGAGTGGTCCCACTGTCTCTGATTCCATTCCCTCTATACATAAGGGCAATAACTACCATATATTTAGTGTTTCGGTACATTCTGTATTTTATACATTTGTGTATGTTTAGAATCAGCATGCTCAAAATAATAATGGATAGAATTATATTGTACATTCTACAACTTTTATCTCTCAACATTACATTTCTGAGATCTCCTTATAATAATGTAGACTAATTGAGTTCAATAATTTTTACTGCTGATAGCATTCTATGCTATAAATAGAACTTACATGTTTATGTTTTATATACCCCTTAACCTTCTTTTCAACTGATATAAATGCCACAACTAACTATTGAATCTGTTAAAAGCTTTATTTTCTGAACTCATGCATATTTCATTGTGTATGTACATACCACAAGAATACTTATCCTCTCTTTTTTGGCTGTAGAGTTATCTTCCAATGGCTACATAGATCAAAAAAGTCAATGGCGTTGCCCAAATAATTTATATTCATATTTTTAATGCTCAATGTATTATATTCTAAGAAAATTTTCTTAAAGCCTTCACGTTTTAAGGTTTATTTCTAGGTTGACACATCTGAATTTTAATTTTAAGGAAATTTTATGAAAGGAATAAAATATATTTTAAAGATAAGCTCTTAGGTTTATATAATTTATGTTTGCTATGTCACTTCTCATGAATTTCTACTTTTACTATTAGCTACTATGGATTCTTGGCAAGTGAAATACTATTTCATCTAATATTACATATTGCCTCATCATCTTCTCTTTCTTTAGCTTGTCAGGTACATATTGCCTATCATCTCTGATCAAATTGTATATATCATTTCACTTTAAGTCAGGTACATATCATTTTCCAGAATCTAGTCTCTTACTTACTATCTTCTACTGAATGAGTTTAATCCATTTATATTTATTATTTGTAATAATACATGCATGTAACTTATATTTTAAATTATCATGCTTTGTCTTACATATATTAATTCTCTTCTTGCCTTCTATTACTGTTTTAATGGATTAATATCCATATTAATTTTATATTTAACTCACACATTGAGAGTTGATCCATATTTTATTCCTCTGCCTTTACAAGACAAAGACTATTCAAATATATTTTACCTTCTATTGCTTTTTAGTCTTTTCATTAAACTTTTCTTTTAAACATTCCCAAATCTCTCTCTATATATATAAAAGGCTAACATGCTAAGTGTCTCTTTGACTGGTCGCCATGATATGCACTGACCATCAGGGGGCAGACCCTCAACACAGGAGCTGCCATGATGCACACTGGCCATTTAAAAATAAATGGCACCATGGACCTAGTGCCCACAAAGCAACACCCGGCTTCCCCCAAGTGGGACACTGGCCCTCCACCACCATGGAGTGACACCTCACCAAATTGCAGCCAACATTGCCGAGACCCCATGGCACAAAATGTGGTCCACAGCCCAGCCCAGCCTAGAAACATTTCACTGTGGGTGCCAGGTAATAATGTTACGTAGCAACACCCAGCTTCCTTTCCCTACCGACTAGCCTCCTTGCAGTTTCTTCAGCCCAGGAACACGACTTGCTTTATACCCAGGTGGAAACATTTTACACTGTAACCAAATGTCTGTGAAGCATTTTCTTGTGCCTCATCTCATTTGATCTTCACAGAAGTCCTGGAGTAGGTAGATAGGAGACTCGGTGGAATCCTATTTTCTTTTTATTAGCTGGAAAACAGAGATTTAGAAAACTTAGAAACTTGACCTGACTGAAAAAAAGTAAGAAATGGTGGACCTTGAAAATGACTTCAGGTTTTCTCACTGCACAGAACAGTCAAACACTGCTGTAGTTAAATATTTTATCCTTTGTTCTCCCTGCATGATCTACAATAATAATCTGCTTTGTGTTGATATTTACAGCTGGATTGCTGACAATTACCTGAAAGAGAAGTTGGGGTGCTTCACTGGACTGGAAAAAGTTTAGCTAGATCAGAAAGCAGGTCTAATTAAGCATGTTTATTATATATATACTAGAGGCCCAGTGCACAAAAATTTGTGCACTGGGGGGGGGGGTCCTTCAGCCCAGTCTGTGCCCTCTCTCAGTCTGTGAACCCTCGGGGGATGACCACCTGCTGGCTGAGGCCTGCTCCCCAGGAGATTGGGCCTAAGATGGCAATCAGACATCCCTCTGGCAGCCTGGCAGCCCTCAGGGGATGTCCACTTGCCAGTGGGGAGCAGACCTAAGCTGCAGTCGGACATCCTTAGCGCTGCTGAGGAGGCAGGAGAGGCTCCCACCACCACCGCTATACTGGCAGCCATCATCCTGGCTTGTGGCTGAGCAGAGCTCCCCCATGTGGGAGCACACTGACCACCAGAGGGCAGCTCCTGCATTGAGCATCTGCCCTCTGGTGGTCAGTGTGTGTCATAGTGACCAGTCATTCCCAGTCATTCTGCTGTTAGGGTCAGTTTGCATATGACCCTTTTACTACATAGGATAGAGGCCTGGTGCATGGGTGGGGGCCGGCTGATTTGCCCTGAGTGGTGTCCCGGATCAGGGTGGGGGTCCTGCTTGGGTGCCTGGCCAGCCTGGGTGAGGGGCTCAGGGCTGTTTTCAGGCTGCCCGCACCCCCTTCAAGATGGGGGTCCCCACTGGGGTGCCTGGCCAGCCTGGATGAGGGGCTGAGGGCTGTTTTCAAGCGGGTCAAGCCTTCAACTGAAGCTCCCAGTCTCTCCTTTTTTTTCTTTTTTTATTCTTGGATTTATTTACCTTCTGTAATTGAAACTTTGTTGTCACTCCAGCTCCGAGGCTGGCTGGCTGAAAGCAGGTATCTGGGATTTGTTTAGCTTCTATAATTGAAACATTGTTGCTTAGACTGGATCTCAGAGCTCAGAGCCCAGCTGCGGCAGGCGGGGAACCTTGGCTTCCTCCATCACTGGAGCAAGCAAGCCTCCTGTTCACTTCAGCTGCATAGCTGCCGGCCGCCATCTTTGTTGGCAGTTAATTTGCATATCGCCCTGATTAGCCAATGGGAAGCATAGCGGAGGTATGGTTAATTACCATGTTTGTCTATTATTAGATAGGATATATATATATATGGCTAAGTTGACTTGCACATGCACGATACATATAAAACTCTTGCTGGTGCCAATTGCATGTGTGTGTTTCAATATGTCATTGTAAATCATGAATTTGGTTGATACTTCTATTATATAGAAAGGGGAAATAGCAATATTAAAATACTTCTAATTAATTTCCTTTCAATGTGCACAAATTCGTGCACCAGAACTCTAGTTTTTATTATAATCTTTTTAAAGCTCACACAACATGCTTAGGATTTACCATTTCCCCTTTTGTCATTGTTTTTTTTTTTCATCCATCCAATTCTTTTCTAGGTTCATTTTTTTCTTCTTATTGAAGTATATTCATTAGTGTTTATTTCAAGGAGAATCTGAAATGCTAACTCTATCTATTAATTGATTATAAATGTTTTCATTTATCTTCACTCTGTTTTTTTTCAAGTTTCACAAGATTTCACATAAATACTGGTTTTGGAAATAGTTATTGCTTGCTTGGTTTGCAAAAAAAGAATATATTATTGAATTATTTGGGACACACAATATAAGTGTTTTATAAAAAGCGTTTTATAATAGTAAATAAATCATAAGTACATCCAAGAGACTTTTAAAATAATCTGAGTGATATAATAGTCTCAAATATTACTTATTCTTGTTTTTAAATAGTAAGTGAAACCATTTAAAAGCTTTTTACAAAAGCTAATGCAATTGCTTTTACTTTACTTCATGGAGCCAATTTGCAAAATATATCATAAACCACCACAATGAATCTGCACATACAAATAATTTGTAATGTTCTTAAAAAGTCAATGTTTCATCCAGTGTGCACCACAAAAATATATTCATTGCAGTCAGATTAATTTTCTCAGGATTATTAATCTCTTTTTTTCACTCAGGGTTAGTATCTTCTTTTCTTGGAAAAACTATTACATAACATACATTATTTAAAAGTAATAGCTACATATTATTTAAAAGTAATAGTCATAGAAATATGACTCTCCATGTATTATGATCTCTACATGTATTGTATAAGATATACCCCAATGCTCTTAGAAGAAACACTTTTCACCAAGAATATGTTTATTTTTAAAGATATGTATGATTCAGTTACTTTAAAATGTATAAGTATGTCATGAGTTGATACCAGACCTATAGGACTATATGGACAAATACATTAAAAAGTGTAAGCCCAGATACTTTATTCTGTAGGCACATATATTACAGCACAAATTCTGCAATATCTCAATAATGGATGAGATGCTGTTCTGTTTCTGTGAACTGGGCACCAGTGTGAGAATCACTGTGTAGCTGTATTTCTCTTCTTTACTACCTGATTTGAGTGTTTTATGGAATGTTTCTGTCTTAATCTCAGAGGATATGTGGGCCACTCTTATTGTAACTGTCACTTTTGGATATGTGCAATACAAGTTCACAGTACAAGAGGGAAAAGGTTAACAAATGACTATATAAGAGGTCACTATGTGTGGTAGTTTAAATAGCACAGAAGGAGTCAGGGTTACATCAGCCTAACATTGCTGGTTCTTTTTTCCCCTTATGTGTCTATGTCTATGATTAGGTATCAGGGGATGTCATGAAGAAAAATCACCAGAAGTCCTTGAGGTTGCAGTCTTTAAAATGATGAGATTGATTTCAGAGTCCATTTGTCTAGACTACTTTAGAAACAGTCCGCCTCTTTAATTCACTATTTATTTGTTACTTTGATATCAGACATTTAACCAATTGTCTCTTTTCCTAAATTGAGTGCACTTAGATTTGATGAGTTCTGTCTTTACCATGGGTAACACCTGGAACATCACTTGAAACCTGACCATTGTGCTTTCATTGAGATGATGAGCTCCGTGTCAGGACAGCAGGAAATAAGTATCTCACATCGAAGAACCTAGCCAAACTATTAAATATGAGAGTATTTACTTATTTAAAGTGTGCTGAGTTAATAAATAGCTTAACTTTTCAACTGATTGACTCCCTTTAGGAAGAACTATACTACATACTTTCAGAGAAGAGTTTACTTAAGTATAAGAGGCATGGAAATAGTTTCCCTAGTATATATTCTGTTACATGCTGCTTAAAAACAAAAGATGTGATGATCTTCAAATATATATATAATTTCACTCATAGTTCTTGCAGATTTACTTCACTTGGCTCAATTTGTTGAGACAATTCCATTTTGTAAATAAAAACGTGTACATCAAGGCATGTGTATACATATTATATATAGGATATATTTTGCCCCACTAAAGGGTCTGCAAGCTAACCCACTGCCCTACCACCAATTTCTGTAATCAAATATTTTTATAACACAGCCACATTCATTCCTTTATGTATTCTCAATGACTGATTTTCCACTATAACAGTAGAGTTAAATAGTTACAACAGGCCATGTGGCCAGCAAAGCATAACTTTTCAAATATCTGGTCCTTTGAGAAAGAATTTGCCAGACTGGAAACAAAAAGGTGGTGTAGGTAACTTCCTCCTACAATCACATCAAAATTACAACTAAAATACAGAACCATCATTAATAACCAACTGAAATCTGGCTATATGGAAGTCCTACAACTGGAGAATTAAAGAAGAAAGTAAATCAAGATACATCATAATTAAAATGTCAAGGGTTAAAGACAAAGAGAGAATCTTATAAGCAGCAAGAGAAAAGCAATTAGTTACCTATAATGGAGTAGCTATATGACTGTCAGCTGACTTCTCAACAGAAACTCTGCAGTCTAGACGGGAGTGGCAAAAAATATTCAAGCTGATGAATACCAAGGACCTACAACCAAGATTACTCTACCCAGCAATGCTATCATTTAGAATTGAAGGTCAGATAAAGACCTGCACAGACAAGAACAAGCTAAAGGAGTTCATCACCACCAAACCAGTATTACATGAAATGTTGAAGGGTATTCTTTAAGAAGAGAAAGAAGAAAAAGAAAAAAAAAAGATAAAAATATGAAGAATGAAATGGCAATAAATACTTACCAATCAACAATTGAATCTAAAAATCAAAATAAATAAATCAAATGAACAAAATAAAGTGATGAATAAAATCAAATCAGAGGCATGGAAACATGGAACAGACTGACGAATCTCAGAGGGAAGGGGGGAAGGAGGGGCAGGAAGAGATTAACCAAAGATATTATATGCATATATGCATTACTTATGGACACAGACAATAGGGTGGTGAAGGCCTGGGGTGGGGCAGGAACTGGGTGGAGGGGGACAATGGGGAGACAAAAGGGGACATCTATAAAACTCTCAACAATAAAGATTTAAAATAAAATAAAAAGAATGAATGAATTCTCATGTCATCTATGTATATAAAGGCTAATATGCTAAGTGTCCCTCCAACCGTCCAACAGGTTACTAGGATGTGCACTGACCATCAGGGGGCAGACACTCAATGCAGGAGCTGTTTAGCTGCAGTGACTTGGCAGCAGCAGTTCTTGGGTGACGCACCCCAAAACCAGAGAGGAAGGAGCTCAATTCCTCACAGGGCCACAGAATCCCACCTTCCACTGTGGGTTATGTTGTTGCTGGGTCACTGTTGGCCCCGAATCTGGTTTACTGCACACTTACGTTTGCATTCCACACACTGCATGACAGCAACTTTGCAGAGTGCCCTCTCGCACTCCGGGACCCCTTGGGGGATGTCGAAGAGCTGGTTTCAGCCCTATCCCCACAGCCCAGGCCGAGGGACCTCACCTGCCAGAGGGACCCTGCTCACTCCACAGACACCCTTCAAGCCACGGTGCCACCCCAGGTGCTGCTGGCCAGGGAGGGACAGCAGGAGGTTGGCTCCAGGGCCTGTCCAGCCCATCTCACCCAGTCCCGGCCCCATTGGCCACCTTCTAATTAATTTCCTTTCAATGTGCAGGAATCCGTGCACCAGGTTACTAGTTAATAATAAAAGGAAATAACTTATTTAATAAAAGTAAACAATAGAATTGTCCATGACTTCAGCCAAATTAGATCTCAAGGAAATAGGTATGTCAAGTGGGTTCCAAGAAAAATGTAGTAGTATGGACCCAACAGAAAAAAGACCTACTTCTCTTAGAAATGAAGGGTCAATAACATTTCCCAGGCTTGAGACAGGTCTATCTTTTCCACTGTGATATTATTAATGGCAACTTCCATCACACCAGAGCTGGTTCATTGAAAACTTTGAGCATTCTATTCTAGATGGCAATGAGTAGCACTGGAAACATGATACTGTTATCCGTGAGGTCCCCTTTGTTCGCACCTGTTACAGGTGGAAGTGGGGTCCTTGGAGTTCTTCGGGAACAAGAATTTCCTGAGGCCCCCATGGGAGGATGAGGTATCATGGAAAGTATTATTGATGATGTAACATTAAGGGAGTTCCCTTCCAAGGTCCCATCTCCTGTCCTGCCATGGAAAAAGTCCCATTTTGTCTTTAGAAGAGCTAGAATTAAAACTACTGCCCAGAGTCTTTTTAAAAAAAAATATATCATACTCTGTTGCACATACTAGTAAAAGCAATATTGTGCATATGTGGAGGGTTTTTCTTCACTGCCCAGAGTCTTTACTCCATATTAAAGTTCAGTCCAGTCCAGCATCTGGCTAACTCGGCCTGTGTCCCCAGCTGCAATCCTTTGTGTGTGGGGTCCACAAAGTGAGCCAAGTGACTGCTTAAGGCCACGTGGCTATGGAGGTGAGTGTGGGTCAAGGAGCGAGAAATAGGAGCGAAGCAAGAATGAGAGAGAATTCCTTTGCCTGGGGATTTTTTTAAAAAAATATATTTTATTGATTTTTTACAGAGAGGAAGGGACAGAGATAGAGAGTTAGAAACATCGACCAGCTGCCTCCTGCACATCTCCCACTGGGGATGTGCCCGCAACCCAGGTACATGCCCTTGACCGGAATCGAACCTGGGACCTTTCAGTCCACAGTCCATTGAGCCAAACCGGTTTCGGCAAGCCTGGGGATTTTAACTAGGAGCTTAACTAATGAACCCTTCAGGATTCCCCATGCTTGCAGTGGCTCCACCCCCTCTAGCCAATCATCTTTGGTCCCCAGGCTAGACTGACAGGCAAGCACCTTCCCTATGTCACTGCATAGGCATCCATCTTCCTCTTTGTTGGTCCCCTTCCTCAAGTGATTTGTAGGGAATGGATCTGTGGTTCCTTGGGGAGTGTGAAGCTGCAGCTTCCTGGTGAAGCTGCCCAGATGATCATGCTTATAATGCCTGGCTTCCCCTTTGCTGTCTTCCTATTTAATATTAACTAGCTAATTACAATAGTAATAATACAACAAGTAACAGAAATTAGGAATGTGTTTTATCTTTGAAGGAGGTACTTTCCTGACTTTAGTTCAGATTATAAAAGTTAAACAGAACAAAATGAATTAAAAAGACACACAATAATGACAAAATGAGCCTTTCGTTTGGGAATCTGCCCTTGATGGGATGGCTTGTTTCACCTCTTAACTTTTATCAATTAATTTAAAGGTCATACTTTATAGACTAGGCTGGAATTATTTTGGAAATGTTTAATCCCTCAATTGTGTTAGTGTCTTGCTGCTGTATTTTGTTGCTATTTAATTGTCTTCTGTTTGTTTTGAAGTACTTATGCATGTCTTCCACTGTATCACATACCTCGTGAGAGTTGGGGGCAATAGCTACTCATCTTTGCATCCTTCACAGAATGCTTCACACTGATTTTCACACGATAAGGAATCAGCAATAGCCATTAAGCCACAAATATAAAACATTTAAAACTTTTTATTTTAACACAATTCTTTTTTTTGAGAGTTTTACAAATTTTATTTTTAACACACACTAATATATCCATTTCAGCAAGCAAGAGTAGGGAGGGTGGGATATTAGATGACATACAGAAATGCCATCTAAGATAACTGAATATTCAAGCATCCCATCTCTGTGTGGGTCAGATGTAGGTGCAGGAGGTTGTAGGAAGCTGAGTCTAGAGCTGCTTTTCTGAGCTGCTTAGTTGTCTCTTGTGACACCTGAAATGGAATAACAGGAAAACAGCAGAAAACAGGAGCCTCAAGCAGGGATAACAAAAAAGTACTGAACGCAGGGGAGAAACTAAGGGTAGGAGAAAGGTACAGAATATGCCTAACAGGGTTTGGCTGGCCTGGGACTCAATCTGCTGCTGCATCAGCTGCTGCTGCATGGCTGCGGGTAGCTTCAGCATCCCTGAGGCTGCTGGAACTGGGCGTGTCCTCCCAGGCCTGCAGCCATGCCAGCGCTGCCTTTCTGGTGTTGCTGCAGCTGCTGCTGTTATTCTGCAGCATCTCTCTTTAGTGACATGCTTACAGGCGAGGGCTGGGACTGAGTCAGGGGCCACGGTGTCTGGGGTGTGTTGGGCTGCTGGGGTGTATGGGTGTCCAGGGTGGTACTAAAGGAGGGGGAGGGCAGACTGCTGAGGCACTTTATGGGTGTTCATGGGGAATGAACTACCCTTGAGGCAGCTCATTCCCGTCCAGCTGCTGGCGGAGCTGGAGCTGCTGCTGGCGGAGCTTCTGTTTGATGTGGAGGCAGAAGGGAACCGGGCATGGGTTTTCTCGGCATTGCTTGGCATGGTAGCAGCAAAGGGCGACGAGCTGCTTGCACACTGGGCAGCCACCATTGCTCCTGCGCTGGCAGCTCCTGGTGTGCTGCACAACGCGCTTCATCTTCTGGCAGGACACCTGGCAGTTGGCGCTGCGGCACTGGCAGGCGTGCACCAGAGATTCGATGCAGCGCTGGATGCTCTGGCACAGAGGCTCCCGGGGGCGGGGGCGCCTGGGCAGCAGCCCACCCTGGTTGCCACCCTCATCGCCCCCCTTGGCCTCTTCATCCAGGCCCAGCCCCACCTTCACCATCTTGTGGGTGTGGCCCTTCGTGTTGTAGCAGGGGATGCAAAGGTTGTAGTCGTGGCACTCAGTGCAATGCCAGTAAACCTCCATCCCCTGCTTGCACTCACTACAGGTGTGGACACAGGGGTCCTGGCCCTGGTTGTGCAACTCCACCGACATCGCCATCGCTGCCTCGTGCTGTTTTTCTTTCGCTCCTTCAGCGACCCTCACAAATTCCTAAAAGCATTAAAAAAAAAAAAAGAAAACTTGAAAATTGGCCTAACTTCTGGTTCCTCTTAGTAGCTGCCTAAAGACCTTAATACAATTCTTAAATTTTATTTAATATCAACTACAACCCTGGTTCTTTCCAAACATCAACCTGTGGTTCAACAAGAAAGGAAATATATGTAAACTATAACTCATTTTCGTGTCATTTAGGGAAAACATATGACATCATATAAAGAAAAGTTTCAAGATGGGGTTGAGCTTTTAGTAGTGGCATAAAGTCTTTGAGTGGTCAAGGCAGCAGTTCTATCTTCCAGGCATTCTTTTATTTTTTCTGTCAGAGTCCTGATAAATTTCTGAGCAGATCTGTGAAATCTTAACCTCAATGCTCCTAATTCTTCATAATTTTATCACTTACTAAGAATCTGAATGCAAATTCCAGGTGATTTTTAACCTCATTTCTTCTCAACAAATATGGCTTTGTTAAAATATACTATATCCTAAGAACCCAATCTTTTTTTTTTTTTTTGCTTAACTGACATTGACATTGCTGACCTTGACCCAAATTCCTTTCCAACACTAATTTGCCCAGTTATGAGGCCTCAAGATTTTTCTTTTGACCTAGTTAATCTAATGTCAAAGATAACTGAATACTCAAGCATCCCATAAATCTGAAGATGTTGAAATGCTCTATTTAGGAAACCAAATGTAAATGCATTTAATTTTATCATCACAATGACCTTCTTATAAGTCACAATAGGCTCACATTTGAAGCGAGTTTTTAGTTCACAAGTTTTTCTTTGTCTGGGAGTATTCACCATCCTTGTATATTTATGAGGTGACTTGGTTTTCTCAGAGTAAATACCTCTGACCTACTCTTTTCCTTTATCACCCAGTTCTATTGGAGCTTTTAATGCACCTACTGTCCTTCAGAGGATTTCTGTCTCTTTTGTTCTTTGACTTCAGTTGGTATTCTAAGACCTGAAAGTCAGGTACTTTCAAAGAGGAGAAAGAAATTAAGAGATTTTTAAAATGAATTGTTTGGATAATGGTTTCATTGCATTCATATTAGGTGTACGGAAGTGTGCTGAGTCCTAATTGCTGCTATAGAGCAATTACCAAGGCTATAAAGAAGTTATCAGCAGTGTTCTGGGATAAAGAAAAAAACATATTTTAACTATTATAAAATGAAAGTTTCCTTGTTTATTTCCACTCATGTTTTCTGTGTATAGAGTCATGCACTCATATCTTGAGAGGCTAACAATCGAACTTCCAACTCGACTCATTACTTCCCTTTTTTGATGCATATATAATACTTTGCTTATTTGAATTCAAGTTTTTTAAACTGGAGACAAATTACATGATTTTACTTTGAGGAAATCTTGCATCAGCCCCTAACAGTACTCTCTTACCTACAATACCCATGGACCACCAAACCACAAACAGGAGTTCTGTTTCTCAATTTTTTTTTCTTTTATACCATACGAGGTAGATAGTGCACTTCTATTTGACAGATAATAAAAAAAGGAGATAATATGTGGAATATGTACTGGAAAACAACTGAAACAGGAATTTTAAGGGAATATAGGCAGGCTTAGGGAATTTTTAGAATTGGGGTCTATGGAAAAACACAGGGAGAAGATACATTTCCATAATACAAGGTAGCCAGGTGCAGTTATATTCCCATAAGACAAGGGAACTGGAAGTAGCCAAAAAGGTCTATATTTACAAAAGAAAGGAGGAGGAAGAAAGCCCAGAGGGAATAGGAGGACCATGAGGGAGGAGGGCCTCAGGAATCACTATAGTAACCAATTGGAAAGGGAATATTGACCAATCAGAGGGGATATCAGGACACAGGAACTGCAGCCTTTATAAACCATGGAAACAGGAAGTTGGTGGGACCCTTTCCCCTCCCGACATGGGAGTCCACTCTGTGGGACTCTTTCCCTCTCCCCATGTGGGAGTCTGTACTTGTTCTTCAATAAATCTCCACCTTTGCTATACCACCCTCTGTCCGTGGATTCATTCTTTGACTCCGGCGGACAAAGAGCCCGTATCACAACTTAATTGTAGCCTCTGACTGAACATCAAAGAGTATTATGGACATGTTGCTACACTAATAAGAAATATTTGCTGCCTGTTTCCTAACATGCAGAAAAGGCTCCAAGAATCAGAAGGAGCCAGATGGAGATGGAAACAAGAAATGCAGCTGGCCCATCTGCCAAACACACTGACTCTAGCATGCAGTCTGAGGAGAACTCAATGACTTCCCTTGGATAATCAACCTTATTCCCGAAAGTAGTCTGTTCTCTTGGCTTGCTATGTAATAAGCTCATAAAAATAAGCATTTACCAGGCATGCTATATATTGTAAAATGCAATGCCATGACTTTATTTTTTAGCAAGAATGGTACTGTTATTCAGTTGCTTAGTAATATTTTTTCCTGCTTGCTCTTGTGCAAATTGAATCTCATTTGTTCTTTTCTGCCTACAGACTTAACTTATTTACAACCAGTTATATCATTCTCTTTCCAAACTGTGTTTTATAGCTCCTTCCAAATTGATATGATCTGCCAATCTAATTCAGACCCTATTTGCCCTGTATTTATGATCAGAAATCCACTTAATAGAGCCAAGACTCATTTTCTGGTACTTCAAAGGTCCTACTTTCATCTATCATCCTCTACATTTATGATCTCTTAGTTTGTTTTTAATCCATTTTACTGTGTTCTTATCAAAACTTATTTGACAATTTGTATACATTTACTTGCACCACTACATCAACCACCTTATTGAAACTTAGACATTTATTATCCATAGTTCTCGCTCCACACGCTAATTTCATAATCTGTCAAAAAAACCCACCCACAAACAAATCAACTTTGCCCAGCATGATTTACTGTAAATGATTCCACTGTGTTTATTTTGCATGATTTCATTGTTCTCTAGATGTTCACAGAATTTCTCTCATGCAGTTTTATTAGTGACTAAGTCGTGTTTTGTGCTTGGGGAAAGGCTAAGTGAGTCTTTTGAGGAAGGTGTTATTAACTCTTTCAGGTAGAGTAATTTAGTAAAAGTAGCAATTATAGATGGACACATACATACACATGCACACACAGAAACATAATCAAATTCTTGCACTTCCCCATGATGTCATGATGTGAATCCAACAACAGTAAGAATAATGATTTAAGTTTTTATATATCTTGTCCCCACCTACATGTTCCTTTAAAGGCAATTAAATTATTTAAGAGAGTCATTAAATATTTTAGTACATGCATTCACAAATTTCCAAATATGTTAAGAACTCCTGTGTCTACTAGTTATTTATTACATCACAAGAATCAAACTTTTGCCCTAACCGGTTTAGCTCAGTGGATAGAGTGTCAAACTGTGGTCTAAAGGGTCACAGGTTCGATTCTAGTCAAGGGCATGTACCTTGGTTGTGGGCACATCCCCAGTAGGGGGTGTGCAGGAGGCAGCTGATCGATGTTTCTCTCTCATTGATGTTTCTGACTCTCTATCCCTCTCCCTTCCTCTCTATAAAAAATCAATAAAATATATATTTTTAAAAAAATCAAACTTTCATTGCTGCTTCACCACTGTTCTACTTAGCATCACCTTCACTGCACTTGAGCACTCGGGGTGCTCTAGTGGAACTCTGACATACAGAAATGAAAAAAAGCAAACACCTAGCTGTCTGCATTCTGGGTCACTTTGTCACCACCTTGCGCCCTTTATTGTACATTGTCCTTTATGAAGGTGCCTCCTTCAGCTTCTGCCTGAAACTCATTTCTCCAAGTGGTTCATAATCAGATCTCTCCATGGATCTGAATGGGAAACACACACTATTCTCCCCTAACACTGTTCCATTCTCTTCCCATGTAGCTATAGCAAAAACCTTCCTCTTATGATTACATCAGCAAAAATAATGGACAAAAGAATAAGTCAGTTGATATAATTCATCTCATCTAGAATATCTACAGCTAATACATGCTTGAATCTCAGTTTGGGATTATGGTAGATTTCCAATAGGTACTAAGGCATATGTATGAGTTGACAGCTATGTGGATGGGATTAGGGAGGGCTTGCTATTTTAGTAAGATTGGGGTTTCAGTATCAAGATTCCAAATCCTATGTGGGACATCAAAAATTGATCTCTTGGCCATACTGAACCAAGGTGCAAATAACAGTGTTCTGATATAATTTCTGAAGGTCTTTGTTACTGCATTTCTCCTATAATACCTAACTGGTTAAACTCCCTGGTTGTATTCTAATGAAACAAGTATTTCTTTCTTTCTTTCTTTTTTAAATATTTACCAGTTAGTAGTGCAGATTTTTAAAAAATATATTTTATTGATTTTTTATAGAGAGGAAGGGAGAGAGATAGAGAGTTAGAAACATCAATCAGCTGCCTCCTGCACACCTCCTACTGGGGATGTGCCTGCAACCAAGGTACAGGCCCTTGACTAGAATCGAACCTGGGACCTTTCAGTCTTCAGGCCGACGCTCTATCCACTGAGCCAAACCGGTTAGGGCTGAAACAAATATTCCTTATGAAAGTACTATGTTTAAGACATAGTGCAGAAATTGTAATTAAACATGAATGCAAACAAGAGGGAAATTCACAGATAAGGTCTGTAGAAAGCATTTAGGTAGCACAGAGAAAGGAAGGACTAAGTCTGCTTTGAGGAATATGATTTACACTAGAAGTAAAAAACAAAAACAAGTTTATTCTGAACTTCAATTTCTTCATTTGAAAATAGAGTTTAATAATACCAATTCTAAATATATGGCTGGGAAGAGCCCTTAAAGTATTTCAAGATGTGAAGAAATTATTTGCTCAAAATGTGTTGTATTGATATAAGGTGAAGGGCTGAGTATACTATCTCTATTTTCTCTCCCCCCTTTCTTTCTGGAACTCATTCAGTCATGCATTAATCTCTAATTCGTTCCAGAAACTTCTTTTGGTAAGATTACCAGTGATTTATACTTTGCTAAACCCAATGGACAATTTTGATTTCTCATTTTCTTTATCATTTGATAGCATTTGACACTCCTAAAAAACTTCACCTTTTGACTTTCATGATTCCATGTTCTCATGGTTATCCTCCTCCCTTAACAAGGTGGGATATGCTTGAAGAATAAGAGGTTTCTATTTGTGAAGCAATTAATATCATACTATGGCTATCATTAAACTCACTCAGGCTGCCTGCTTCACTGGCATGTTTCCGTGATATGGGGCAGAGCATCCCATCCACCAGCACCACCTGAGACTCCCAGAAGCTGCCCCCAGGATGGAAGAGGACCAAAAGCTGCACACCCCACACCAGGGATTGAAGACCTCAATGGCTGAAGGGAAGAGGAAGACAGCCCTGGAAATGCTTCAGGCAGTTGGAGCAGATAGAGACTTTGTGGTATTTATTTTGCATGAGGAGGACCATACCGTAGGAAATTCTCTTTGTTACATGATCATGAAGAACCCATAAGTGGAATTTGTGGTTACACTACAACTCATCCTTCAGAGAGTAAAATTAATTTATGCAGACTAGAGGTGCTCTTCCAGCTGTTGAGCCATTTCAGAGATGCCTGAATGCCTGCCAACGTGTGCTTGGCAAGTTTAAGGCTAGCATAAAGGAATATAAGGAACAAAAAGCAAGCAGAAATGAATCCACATTCTAGTCCCTTGTGCACTATACAGGGAGGAACATCCTCCAGGATATTCTCTTCATGATCTTGCAAAACCCAGAAGTTTTTAATTACAACATGATCTGCCCTTCAGAAAGTGTGATTCTAACTATTAATCCCTTATAGCTGTTGGAACCCCTGCAAGAACCTTTGTATTCTGCTAATAAATTCCCTCTTTAAAATAAACTAAAAACAACAAGAGCCCGGCTAGCGTGGCTCAGTGGTTGAGCATCGACCAATGAACCAGGAGGTCACGGTTTGATTCCTGGTCACGGCACATGCCCAGGTTGTGGGCTCAATCCTCGGTGTGGGGTATGCATGAGGCAGCCAGTCAATGATTCTCTCTCATCATTGATGTTTATACCTCTCTCTCCCTATCCCCTTCTCTCTGATATCAATACAAATATAATAAAAAAACTCACTAAGAATACTATATTTGACTACTGTTCACCCCAAGTGCCTTTAAATGTATACAACAGTATTTTGGATATGAAAACAAAGTCCCTGTGGAACAAACATGGTTTGTCCAAGGGCCAAAGGAAGCTAGCAGGACTACAGTGCAGACCGATGTGTGATACGAAATGTAATTTGACAGACAGGCAGAAGCTACATCATACAGGTCTTTAAGGGTTCTGATATGAAGTCTGACTTCCATTCTGTGCATCATGGGGCATTATTGAAGTACTTTAAGTACTGGAGCTGTATAAACTGATTTCACTGTATACACTGATCAGTTCCCAGGAAAAATTGCTACAGATACTCTTTTGGGAGTTATTCTCACTAAAATTCCCACCCCCCCACTGCCAGATAACTCGGTGAGAAAATCACCTTCATATCCACAAAAATTTCAATAAATTTTTAGTATCAGAAGTTGAAATATGAACAAAGAGCTGAAGCACATGAAAGATGTGGTGAATGCGTTTCACATAAGTAAATGAAAATATAAAAGAAAATAACAAAATATTAAAATAATTTTTATTTTTAAAATATAGTAGTAAAAACTGAAGGATACAGAGGAAGTATGGAGAACTGTCAGAAGAAAACATAAAAGTAAAACAATAATCAATGTAGTCAGAAGGATAAGGAAAGATACTATATCTACTAAACAAGAAAAGAATAATATGACAGGATGAATGGTCAGAGAAAAATAACAATAAGATAGCTGAAATAAATAATATAGTAAAGATGATAAAACCTACATAGTGGGTAGTTTCCTGGAAAGTAGAGTGAAAAGAATGAATACTAAAGAGAAAAAAAGAAACCAGAGAATTGATTTAGGTCAAATATCCAAGTAAGTGATATTCATTCCTATAAACACAATCATTAAATAGAGTAGAGCTCTAACTGGGTATCTCTGTTGGTTAGAGGTTCATCCTAATATGTTGTGAGTTTGATCCCTAGTCAGGGCACATACAAGGAGCAACCAATGAATGCTTAAATAAGTAGAACAAGTCTCTCTCTCTCTCTCTCTCTCTCTCTCTCTCTCTCTCTCTCTCTCCCCCCCCTCCTTTCATCTCCTTCTCTCTCTCAAATCAATTAATTTTTTAAATAAAAGAGAGTAGAGGAAATTATCAAAAAAATTATGTAATAAAATAAGTGTCCAGACTGAATTTTTTTTAAATCCGTAATAAACTATGTCATAAAATAGTGAAATTTCAGAAGTGCCAAGCAGGAGATCATGAAAACTTTTAGAAAGAAAACAACAATACCACATAGTAATAAAGGAAAATGGATAATACAATCGATACCATTGTAATAACCTGGCTATTATTTAACAGGAAAGGAGTGAAAGGGGAGGCCAGATAACATAGATGTGCCATTTATACAGCTTTGCCAAAAAAGCTGCATTTAACATTCTCCAAGTCTGTTCCCCACTGGTCGATGGAGGAAGGGACTAGACAAAAGTAGTTTAGAGGCATGCCCAGTAAGGCCCGAGTGACATGGGAAGATGGTTGCCCATCAATCACACCTAAAAGTGAGTAATTGGCTAAAAAACATGGCCACTGCAAGCTTGAGAAACCTGAATATGTTAACTTCCAAACAAAGGAAGTTCCCTCGTGCTCTCTCTCTCCATCCCCGCCCCGCCACGCATGAACCATGAACGGGCACGCTGGGCCCTCTTGGGATTCCTGCTGCAGGGCAATGCACTCCCCTCTGCCCACATGGCACATGGCCATGTGGAGCTCCACACATGGACTAATGGTCTTTAATTTGCTTGAATACTGAACCACATCTGGCTGCAACATGGAAGGAAGCTCTAGACACTGGCCTGGCTTCTGGCTCTACTGCAACCCCAGCTGTCCCTTTTCCAGGATGGCTTAAGGGGAAGGGGACTTTGGAACCAGAGAAATGTAACCCCATGCAAATAAAGCCTTCTTTCACATCCCATCCTCCAGTGGGGGCTTCTGAAAATGCTTATTGCAGTGGTGCCCCAAGAACCTCACTGACATGAATGTCTGAAAACTCTGGCCCATTAATTCTTCAGGCAGCACAAGGACATGGAATTTTTCTAAAGCCAGAATGAAAGCTCAAAGGCAAAGGAAGGGAAAAAACACACACACAGTTAATTTGGGGGAGGGGTTTATTAACCCAGACTTTAAAATCCAAGTCAAATGATTGATTGATTGATAATGGTAGAATAAATATGTGATAGGATTCAAATGCCCCTACTTTGTTTTAATTTCCAGAGACCTTTTATTCGGAACTTCATGAAGCATGTTTCTAGGGGGAAAAAAAAATAGAGTAAAAGAAGAGAAGGAGCAGAGACCGGTTTGGCTCAGTGGATAGAGCGTCGGCCTGCGGACCGGAGGGTCCCAGGTTCGGTTCCGGTCAAGGGCATGTACCTGGGTTGCGGGCACATCCCCAGTAGGGGGTGTGCAGGAGGCAGCTGATCGATGTTTCTCTCTCATCGATGTTTCTGACTCTCTATCTCTCTCCCTTC
>NW_005871068.1:4797917-4841517 GCF_000147115.1 Myotis lucifugus
TATATATATATATATATATATATATATATATAAAAAGAATTCTCCTACTCTTAAAAAAAACAAAACAAAAAGAAGAGAAGGATATAGGAAAATAGGAGATGCAACATGGAGGGCAGCAATGTAGGCTTAGAATAATAAGGGAATTAAGCTCCAAGATGAATGGTTACTAATATGGTCTGAAGAGGAAATAGTCCTCCTCAAAAAAGAGAAACAAAGAAAGGAAGAAATCAAATAAGAACTAAATTCAACCCATGCATGAAATATTACTCTAAGTCCTGTGAGAAAGAGATGCTGGAACATTTTGTGGAAGATGATGTTGGTTAAGGATAAGAAATACGCAAATATATGCAAACAAACATACATGGCAATGATTTACTCTTAGAAAAGCAAAGCACCAGCTAAGAAGGATATATTTATACTGCACTACTTGGCAAAGCAGTGAGAAAATATTTGATTCAGTAAAATGCTTTACATGTATACACATATATTAAACATATTCGCCATTCCAATTCAAAAGTTGTTTCATTTAAGTGCCAAGTGATCCTGCTTCTTTTCATCAATGTATATTGATTTGCTACTTCCATCAGTTTTCTAAGTCTAGAATAAATTTACATCATTGTCTGCTATTATTTTTATGAAAATAAATAGGAATACTTATTTTCTTCCAGAAAAGACTACTTGGGGATGATAAATCGTCCTACTCTTTTACGCTTTCAAATACTTTTCAGGTTCCTTTAAAGACTAGAGGCCTGGTGCACGAAATTCATGCATGGGTAAGGTCCCTATGCCTGGCTGGTGATCAGGACCGATCGGGGCCTTCAGGCTGCCAGCCAGGGCATTCCTTCCCTGGTTGCCAGCTGCTGGCTGGGGCCTTCCTTTGCTCCATGCCACCCCCTGGTGGTCAGCATACATCATAGCGAGCGATCAAACTCCTGGTCTCCCAGTCTAACTCCTGAGGGGACACTTTGCATATTAGCCTTTTATATATATAGATAATCGCCAGCACATGTCTTGTGTTTTCTCCTTAAGGAAACCATTCTCTAGATGTCCTGCAGGAAGTTATAATTTCAATTGTCTTTAGCCATGTAAAATATCCCTTACTGTGATCAATTAATAATGGTGATTTAAAGAGTTATCAACCTGAGAGGCATTTACTTGAAAAGGTGATTTGCATTAAAGAAAGGTGATCTTAAAGTCCTTTCTCTTAAACCAGAAAACAGTAATTCTATATAAAGCAAAGCTTTCATTGTCTGAAAACAAAATTATATTCCTGCTTGCCATGCCTTTAGCAATGAAGCAGAAACAAGTAATTGGTTTTGAGCAGTTTTAAACAAGTATTACACAATTCTAATAATGTATTACTAACAAAATGTTCCTTTTTTACATTTCTTTTAATAAATTGTCATGTTGATCAGATAGAAGGAGAAATGGTATTCTATTATCTGGGTGATCTTGCATCAAAAGGCAAGGGCAAATGACATAAGAAATATTATTCACTGAGCATGGTTTAAAGAAAAGGCTTTGTAGCCATGGCAATAACTACCATAGAGATTTTGTATCCTTAATGAATGTAATATATAAGTATATAGTCCTTTGTAAAAATAATTGCTCCATCTCATTCTTAAACATATCCATATGAATATATAATATGAACATATAAATATACTAGAGGCCCGATGCATGAATTCATGCATAGGTGGGGTCCCTTGGCCTGGCCAGCTATCAGGGCCAATTGGGGCTGTCTCGCCTAGTCCCAGTCGGGGCCAATTGGGGCCGGCTGGTCAAGGGGGAGGGACCCTGGGAGATTGGCATGGGAGGTTGTCAGTGGGAGTGCACTGACCACCAGGGGGCAGATGCTCAACAGAGGAGCTGCCCCCTGGTGGTCAGTGTGCATCATAACAACCAGTTGAGCAGTCACTTAGGCTTTTATATATTTAGATATAGATGTATTATATACATTCATCAACAAAATCAGAATTGTTAAAAGTAAAAGATTGTTGCCCTAACTGGTTTGGCTCAGTGGATAGAGCATCGGCATGCGGACTCAAGGGTCCCAGGTTCGATTCCGGTCAAGGGCATGTACCTTGGTTGCGGGCATATCCCCAGTAGGGAGTGTGTAGGAGGCAGCTGATTGATGTTTCTCTCGCATTGATGTTTCTAACTCTCTATCCCTCTCCCTTCCTCTCTGTAAAAATTCAATAAAATATATTTTTTTTTAAAAAGTAAAAGATTGTTTTTAGCACTTTTACTAGATTTATGAGTTCTTAATAGAGACCTTTATACCAAATATGTTTGGAATAAGATTTTAAGTTAACAAATTATATGTTATTAATAATTATAGGTATTATTATCAACAATTATGTTTATATAATTAGCAATTATATAGAGAGTCACTTCTGAACAAAGCAGGGGTTGTAGGCACCAACCCCCGTGCAGTAGAAATCTTCATATAACTTTTGACTCCTCCAAAATGTAACTATAGTCATCCCTTGGATTCCTTCAGAATCTTCATGGCTACCAAAACACAGGGATGCTCAAGTACTTCTTATAAAATGGCCTAGAATAATGCGTGCAGTTGGCCCCCCACATCAGTAGATTCCCAACCGCAGATTGAAAATATTGTGTTTGCCCTAGCAGGTTTGGCTCAGTGGATCGAGCGTCAGCCTGTGTACTAAAGGAGGACCTGGGTTCGATTCTGGTAAAGGACAAGTACCTCGGTTGCAGGCTCCTCCCTGGCTCAGGCCCTGGTTGGGGCGCATACAGGAGGCAACCAACTGCTGTGTTTCTGTCTTTCCATCTTTCTTCCTCTCTCTCTAAAAGATCAATGGAAAAATATCTTCCAGTGAGGCTTAACAACAACAACAACAAAAAGAAAAATTAAAAAAAAAGAAAGAAAGAAGGAAAGAAAGAAAATACTGTTTTTCATTTATGGTTGGTTGAATTGCAATGCAAAACCCAGGGATTCAGAGGGCCGACTATATATTTATTGAAAAAAAATTTGTGTATGAGTGGACCATGCAGTTCAAACACATGTTTTTTAGGGTCAATTGTATATCTATATCTATATCTATATCTATATCTATTTATATCTAGTATATCTATATTATCTGTATCTTGTGCCAAAAGTATGTATATACACTTTCACAGCTGATAACTCAATTTTCACTCCTTTTCAGGTGTAACTGATCCTATATAATAAAAGCCTAATATGCTAAGTGTCCGGTCATCCATTGAACCAATCAAAGCATAATATGCTAATGATATGCTAAGGTTGCTCAACCACTTGCTATGACATGCACTGACCACCAGGGGGCAGACAGTTGACCAATCACTATGATGTGCACTGACCACCAGGGGGCAGATGCTCTGACTGGTAGGTTAGCTTGCTGCTGGGGACTGAGATGGCCCGGACATGCCCTGGAGCCCTCCCACAGTCCCTCCCCAGCTGGCCAACCTCAGGGGTCCCTCCCCAGCCCCCATCATGCACCAGTAGGTCCCTTGGCCTGCCCTGTGCCCTCTCGCAATCTGGGACCCCTTGGGGGATGTTGGAGAGCCAGTTTTAGCCTGATCCTGTAGGCCAGGCTGAGGGACCCCACTGGTGCACAAATTTGTGCACTGGGCCTCTAGTTTGAAATAATGGGTGAAGCCAGACTAAGCTTTGAACAAAGAAATTTGTCCTAAGTGCCACCAGATTTTTTTATGGGGATACTTATAAAAGATAAAGTTTACGGTACAAAACTGGCAATAGTCAAAGAATTGAGGGTGCACAAATACCAAATGAAATGATTCTTGATGTTTGTGATTCTATTACTTCATGATATCAGCAGTCATCAGTTTGACAAAAAATATTCATTTCTGTAGATTCTTTTAAATTTTGAAAATGAACTGTATGATAATAAACACTGACTTTATAATCATTCGAAGTATGTGTACATTTTTTGGGACACCCTGTATAGTTATTTTGGGAAAGCTATTTTTAAAGATCTGTTACATATTAAACCTTCAATTAATGCTTAATATTTAATACTTTGCATATGCTTAATAAAAACACAGAGGATAATCAGATAGGAAATCAACTAAATGCATAATAGATGTAAACCTACATATACTTGGATGTCTAAATTCTGGTTGATTAAAAACACAATAGTCCAATTTTTTACTTTTATTTTCCCATGTGATGCTCTTAAAAAGTGTTGTATTGAAATACTCATTACCAGATCCAATGCCACCTGGATTTTCTTCTAGAAGTTTTGTGTTTTACATAGTTTTGTGTTTTACATTAGGTCTATGTTCAATTTTGAGATATATTTTGTGTAAGGTGTAAAGTATATGCTAATGAGAAATATCGGTCTGTAATTTTCCTTTCCTATAATGTCTTTATTTTATTTTAGTATTAGGGTTATGGTGGCTTCATAGAATGACTTCGAAAATATTCCCTCTACTTTTATTTTCTGGAGGAGATTGTAGAGAATTGGTATTGTTTCTTCCCAATGGTTAGTGGAATTCACCAGTAAAAGCATTTGAGTTTGGTGCTTTTTTATATGGCTAGTAATCATTGATTCAATTTCTTGAATGGACATAGGACTATTCACATTATCTACTTGGTGCTTTGTGTCTGTAAAGGAATTGGTTCATTTCATCTATTTGTCAAAATTGTGGGCAAAGTATCTATCCCTTTATTATCTTTTTCATGTTAATGGGCCCTGCAATGTGATGACCCCTCTTTCCTTTCTGATAATTGGTAGCCTATCTTCTCCCTTTTATCTTCGCCTGGATATAGCTTTATGAATTGTATTGATCCTTTCAAAGAATTAGCTTTTGGTTTTGTTGATTTTCTCTATCGTTCTCCTATTTTTAATATCTGATTTTTGCTCTAATTTTTGTTTCTTTTTTTAACTACTTGAGGTTCAAATGTCTCTTCTTTCTGTATTTTTCTAAAGTATAAGATTTAATTATTATTTCAGAACTTTTGTCTTTTCTAATACATGCATTTAATGCTATAAATTTTCCTCTAGATACTACTTTCACCTTATCTCACAAATTTTGATAACTTTTATATACATTTGTTGGGGTCCAACCCCAGCAGGTCCAGGGGTTCCCAAAGGTGTGGACAGAGTCGGTGAAGAATGAATAACACGGAGACTGCGTTCAGGTACCCGAACATACATTCTTCACTTAATTTAAAATATTTTTAAATTTTCTCTTGGGACTTCTTCTTTGACCGATATGTCATTAAAAAGCGTATTTTTCAATCTCCAAATATTTGGGGATTTTTCATCTATCTTTGAGTTATTTCTAGTTTGAGTTATTTCTAGTTTAACTACATTGTGGTCTAAGTAGATACTTTCTATGATTTCTGTCTTTTCTAACTTCTCAAGGTGTGCTTTTATGGCCCAGAATATGGTCTATTTTGGTGGATGTTTCATGTGAACCTGAAAAGATTTTAGTTTCTGCCTGTATTGGATGGAATATTCTATAAATATCAATTTGATTAAGTTGATTGGTTGATAATGTTTTTCAGATTAACTATATGCTTACTAATATTCTGCTGATTGACCTATCAATTACTGAAAGAGGAGTGCTGAAATCTCCAAATATAATAGTGGATTTATCTATTTCTTTCCATTTCTATTAGTTTTACTTCACATATGTTGATGCTGCCTTGTTAGATACATATGTGTTTAGGATTGTTATGTCTTTTTGAAGAATTCACGCCTTTATACTTACCAATATATAATGTCTATTTATTCAAGACAATTTTCCTTATTATGAAATTAGCTTTTTCTGAATTAAAATAGCTACTACAGCTTTCTTTTGATATATTTTAGTGTGGTGTATCTTTCTCCACCCCTTTACTTTTATTTATCTGAATCTTAAGTCTTTATTTGAAGTGAATTATTATAGACAACATATAGTCCTATTATTTTATTTTGTTTAATCTCTATTGTTGAAAGTATTATATATGTCCCTTTCCCCCCCATTGACCCCTTCTAGCCTGCCCCTGCCCCCTGCCCCAGGCCTTCATCACCCTATTGTCTGTGTCCATGGGTTATGCATATATGCATACAAGTTCTTTAGTTGATCACTTCTCACACACCCACTCTCCCACACCTTCCCTCTGAAATTCCTGTCTGTTCCATGAGTCTTGTTACTTTATAATACATTATGATAATGTTAGTCTTTTAGTTGGTATATTTAGACCATTCACATTTACCATGATAATTGGTATAGTTGGACTAATAACTACAATCTTTGTTTTCTGTTCATTCTACCTGCTCTTTGCGCCTCCTCCCTCTTCTCCTTCCTTCTCTAGTTTTATGTGTTTCATGTGATTCTATGTTTCTCTCTTAGCATATATATTTTAACTTTTTATTAAAAAAACTGTAGTAGTTGCATTAAAGTTTGCAATAACATTTTAACAAATCTAAGTCTGCCTTCTAATCTATAATAATAAAAGCATATTATGCTAATTAGACAGACATCCTTCCAGACGTCCTTCTATCCTTCTGGACGAAGCGGGGGCTGCGAGGGAAGCCTGGGTCTTGGGTGCCTGCTGGTGGCCGGAAGGAGGGTAAGGGTATTCTTCCATTGATTTTTTAGGGAGAGTGGAAGAGAAAGGGAAAGACAGAGAGAAACATTGATGTGAGAGAAACACATGTACTGGTTGCCTCCTGCACAGGCCCGACCAGGGCTCGGGCCGGGGAGAAACCTGCAACTAAGGTACATGCCCTCGACCAAAATCGAACCCGTGACCCTTTGGTCTGCAGGCCGATGCTCTATCCACTGAGCCAAACTGGCTAGGGCCAGATGTGTATTTTTAACTGGAAAGGCACAGCAATGTGTAGTCATTGAAGCCATATCAAATATTCACAAAGTAATTAAATTTTTGTTCACATATGTTAGAAAAAATAGACTATTTACAAATTCCCAATGTCCCTTGAGACTGCTGAGATACCAAGAGTGTAGCTTGTTAAGTACATGAAACTTAAAAAGAAACAAACAAGAAATTAAATAGTCTCACTAAAATCAGAGATTCTAAATGTTCTTTCCTTATTTACAGAGGCTTATAAAAGCTGAAATAAAGTCTTTCTGCAGAATTCATAGGTATCTATGACAACACAATTTAATAGGAGCTGACAAAATACAACTCAGCAGACCTATAAAGGGAGATCTTTCAGACATTAAAAATGAACAGTTTCCCACTTATTTTAGAGGACTAAGTTGCTGGAAGTCTTCACATTTTACTTTGTACCAATTCTTTTCTCTTTTCATTCCATTTTACACAATATATTGCACAAATTTGGGATTAATACAACTATTTATGAAAGTGACCATTTTAGAAACAGGATAAAGGAAGATAACACTCCTGTCTTCAGTGAAGAGCTCTTAAGTCTCTTAAATCTTTTGTTAGATAGTTTCAGAGGTAGTGTTCAAGTTAATTGATTCTGAACAGAAAAATACTCTGCTAAGCGAGAACCTCTAACACTGAAAATATCTTGATATAGTACTAGCAGAAGTTAGGTTTTGTCTTAGCCCAACTGGCTTCTGTCAAAATGAGTAATGCTGATATTTCAGAAGCTTGAACCATACATAACACACAAGATAAAGGAATCTGAATGAATAAACACCATCCCTTTAGCATAGGTATTCTACTAGAAAATTGGTTTAGTAATCATAAGCTAATCTGTAGCAATACTGAAGCCTGAGGTAATGCCTATGTTAAGACCTTAGGATGGAAAGGTGGATATGGTATAGTTTGAGGGTGTAGGGTTGAGCTCGTTGACAGAAAAACTCATGTAAAACAGGTCTATAACTGAGGATACAGCTAGACAAAGCTTGCCTCTTTAGATGATAGAAAACATCATCGGAGATTAATGGTTGCAAAACAACAATGTGAGACCAAATATAAATTGGAAGAGAAGGTGGTTGGTTGGTCATTCATGGGTCTAAAGGTGTTTTCCATATCATAGCACAGATTAATAGAGCCCAAGGAGACCTGTGGACTCACTGGATGGAGGAGACAATGAAAAAAACTTTGGGGTAATAAAGGCAGCTGGAATTTGGCAGATAGCAACTGGAGAAGAAAGAATTGTAGGAAAAGAGTTCTAAAAATGTATGTATAAATTCTCCCTTGGGTCCTTGGCCGGCTCCTAATTTGAGCATAGCAGGGTGGAATTCTAGAAGGCCAAACAGAGAACAACATCAAGAGGCTAGAGAGACAGACAGAAATTTCAGAGGTCGCATGATATTGAGGAGACATTGGAGCCTGGGTTCATCCAAAGGGAGACCTTCCTGAACACACTAGATTTTTAGTTGACACCCCAGAAAACCTATGCCCTAGCACAGTGGTGGGCAACCCCTGGCACGCGTGCCAAACATGGCACGCCAGTAACTTTTGCTGGCACTCAAAACCCTCTCTTATAATCTTCCATTTAAATTTTTTTTCTTAATATCAGCTTTTTTTTCAGATAAATTCAGTGTAGGTGCATCTTAGATGAATAAATAATTTTACATAACAAGTTATCTTAAAGACCATAGACATGGGATGACAAGAGAGGGGAAGAGCAATTTCAATAGTGTCGAAAACGAACTATTGAGGACTTGGAATGCCATTCCAGAAAATTTTTTGTTTAAAAAACTTTGCAACTGCGTTACTCTCCATGTTTTCATCCACATATGCTTGTGAATCTTTGTTCTCAGTGATGAATTTTGTTAAGTCTTGTAATAGCAGTAGCCTGACGGATGAAAGTAGTAGCTCGTGCATATCTCTGAAGGTCACGAAATATAAGCCTGATGTAAAATCTCTGTCATCAGTGATGCAGCAGCAAAAGTCCCACTGATAATATCAAACAGAGTCATAAAGTTTTCTGTTGGACTATCAGTGTACATGTATACATTAAAAAATAAATGTATTTTTCATCATCATATACTGTGCTTTTGTCGTTCGAATGAATTTTATTATTTCTTCAAGGTTCTTCACATACATACACCTTAAGAGATATCAAGTAGGCGTAACATGTTCTCAAAAAATTAAGGTTGGCACGCAGAAGAATTTTGAGTCAGAGATTTTGCTGGTTTTGGCACGCACTCAGAAAAAGGTTGCCCACCCCTGCCCTAGAACTTACAAAGATGTCCTAAAAATACAAGCAAACAGAAATGGACCCACTGTAACAAAGCTTAAAACTTACTTGGTTTTATCATGATAGGAACACATAATATGAAATCTACCCTCTTGAGAAAATTTCAATTGTATAATACATTTTGTTGACCATAGGCACAATGCTGTTAGACTTGTGGTGATCAACTTTCTTAAGAGGAAGATAACATAACTTGACATTCTACTAAATGTAAAAAACAAACAACAAAAAAAACAAGCAACACATACCAAGAAGAAAAAAGTAACCTTAGAAGTGCTAATAAAATCAATCTCAGAAATGATATTTGAGCTGGCAGACAAAACTTTTAAATAACCATAATTAATAAGCTAAATATTTACTACCTAGGGTTGTGGTAAGAATCAAGTGAAACCATGTGTATGCACAAATACTTAATACTTAAAGGCTTTCTTTCCACTTGGACATTGCTAGATAAACACTGTAAATTCATAGTAACTACTGATTTCTTGATATTATGAAGAACACCAATCTTAAAAACAATTATATCAAACTCACAGATTATAGTAGTCTAAGGCAATTATACTTTTATTTCACATTAATTATAGTCCAAATATGTCTTCCTAAGAATGTACCTTGGTTTCTGTGATTGAACTTTTGTCTTAACTAGCAATATAATAAGCTATTCGAGTATGGTTTGCAAAAGATGCCTAATTTTAATAATAATATATTACTTTTATTCATTTAGCCTTCATAGTATGACTTTTCATGAACATTTGTTAAATTCTATGTTCGTTTGCTGTTATTCACCATTTATTGACTACAATATGAGGTATTGAGGGAACATAAGTATTAGACCACTCCATTGTAAGGCTAAAAGATGAAAAATTGTTATGAATTGTAAACCATAGAACTGCTCAAGCTGGGAAAATGAAATATTACAAGTGGCAAAATTTAGCAAGAATAAAACAGACCATATGTGCTAAAGCATTATAAGGAAAATGTTATGTATAAGAAATTTCAGTAAATTATCATCACCATCAAAAAGCACTTAAGTGCCCACCTGAACCTGAAGCTCTTTAGAAAGTGAACAAAGCAAATTAGATAATAAGCTACTTTTTGTATAGAAATATTGTATGCTTAGATGTTTCATGAGTAACTTGTTTAGAATCTACATTTAGTATGTTGAAAAAATACATGTTGATACTTTTCCAGTTTTTAATGTAGCATATAATCATTATGCAAAATTATTCACCTTTGAAGCTTCAGCAATAACACTGAGAGATAACAGAAGCTGGATCATTATCAAAAACAATAATTTATTGGAAATGCATTTATCAGAAACAATAATTTAATGTTATATTATTTGAAATAGTAAAAGAGTTTAGTGCAGGCTGTTGAAATCATCTTTTCAAGGCCCTTTCCATGGGCTATGTTGCAATAATAGCATTTAAGGGATTAAAAAAATCACTGGATAACACTTTCCCTTGCCTAATGTAGTTCCACTAAAAAGATTTCATATTTATGTATATTATGCTAAGTGAAATAAGCCAGTCAGTGAAAGATAAATACCACATGATCTCACTCTCACTCTCATAATATAAAGAACATTATAAACTGTTGAACAAAAATAGATAGAGGCAAAGAAGCATCGAACAAACTGTCAAACTACAGCGGGAAGGCAGGAGAGGGTTGAGGTGGGTAAGAGATTGACCAAAGTACTTATATACATGCATATAAGCACAACCAATAGACGCAAGACACTGGGGGGGGGGGGGGGGGCACGGTGAAGGCAAGTGCCGGGGGGTAGAGGAGGCCAGGAGGAGGTCAATGGGGAGAAAAAAAAAGGAGAAATATGTACTATTATTTGGAATACCTTAAACAATAAAATAAAATAAATAATAAAAAATGGTTTATTCTGATTAAAAAAACATTTCATATTTAATCAACAGTCATTAATTTCTGTACAATACAAATACTAATTCATTTATTCATTCACTCATTTATCTATAAATTTATTCATGTTCTAATTATTTACTGAACATCTATGTACTTGTCTGGTAGAATTCTAGTCACTGAGGACACAGCGGAGAGCCAGACATCCAAAGTTGCTGAAAATATGGGTGTTGCATTCTAATGAGGAGAACCAGAAACTGTCTTGAAATAGATAATAGCAGATATGAAAATTACTCTGGAAAAAATGTAGGGCTCCATACAAAGTGACAGAGGAACTGCTTTTAGATTTCAGGAAAGGCAGAGACCTGAATTTCAATAAAAAGTAGGGGCTAGGTTAAGATTTTGGAAAACAGTGTTCCAAGAAGAGGGAACTGCAAGGAAAAGGGATAGGAATGAACTTGCTTCATTCTTTGTTCAAGGAAGAGAAAAAAGGCCAGTGTGGCTACAGATTAGGGAGCAGGGATCTGGGGTTTGATTAGAAGTCTAATGGGAAACCACTGGAGAGTTTAAAGAACAGAATGATCTGATTTTTAAATTTAAACATTTAAAGTATTATATATACTTAAAACTGCATAAATCACCATTTATAAAACTTGATGAATTTTTAAAAATAAACACATCCTAATAATAATCATGTAAAAAAAAAAGAACATTAATAATACCCCAGATGCCCATGATACCACTATGCCCCCAAAGGTAGCCAGGACTCTCACTTCTATCACCATGGCTTGGTTTTGCTTCCATTGAACTTATATAAATGGAATCATACCATTTGTGTTTAGCTTCTTTTTTTGTTAATCCTCACCTGAAGATTTTTTTTCCTCACTGGTTTTTTAGAAAGAGTGGAAGCGAGGGGGAGAGACACATCGATTGCTTACCTTCCACACGAGCCCCAGGATCGAACCTGCAACCCAGGTATGTGCCCTTGACCAGAATCAAACCTGAGACCCTTCAGTCCAAGGGCCAACACTACTGGGCTAAACTGGCTAGGGCTATTTAGCTTCTTTTGCTTAATCAACATTGTGTCTGGGAGGTTTATCCATGTTGTTACATGTACCAGTACACATAATGTGGAATAAGAAATGCCAAGAATATGCCTAGCCAGTGTTGCTCAGTGGTTGAGCATTGACCTATGAATCAAGAGGTCACGGTTTGATTCCCAGGCAGGACATGTGCCTGGGTTTCAGGCTCAATCCCCAGTAGGGGGCGTGCAGGAGGCAGCCAATCAATGATTCTCTCTCATCACTGATGTTTCTATCTCTCTCTTCCCTTCCTCTCTGAAATCAATAAAAATATATTTTTAAAAAGACAGTGTTTGTAGAAACTTCCTTGTGAATTAAAAAAAGTAATTTTATAAATGTATTTTTATTTCATAATTAAGTGAATAAAAATGATAGTTAGAATAAAGTACAGCATTATTTTTATGTATTTATAAAATATTACATATTTATGCATATATATCTTTAATGCTATTACCCTGGAAAAATATTGGTTCTGTTTCTATATAAGTTAATATCAAACCTATAAAATTTGAGGAAAAAACTGAATTTGAAATTGATAAAAATGTGTACTGTTTAGTTAAAAATAATTGTGAGAATACACAGAAGTCTTCCGTGGGAGAAGAAATAATTACATCTTTAAAATGGATAATAGTTCAAACCTTTTTTTTTTAATCTCACACCAATAAAGAAAAGTTGATTAAATAAAATCTTCAGCCCAAAGTACAATATTTTCATTTCTCAAAATACTAGGTCTAAAATCTATAAATTTCTTGTTGTATATTCTGATTTTTAAAACTAGTCATTTACTTTTTCTTTTACATACACATCATATAAATACATCCAAGGCAAATTTTATTCTAAAAGATGGCTTAATCCATCTTTAAAGTCTTCTAGTTTGTATGGCTAACACATTAACAGGACTTTAAGACCAGGACTCTCTTTTCACTATAGGCTTTTGTTTGTGTGTTTTACATTTAAACTTATATTAAGCTTTAGAGGGAAGGCAGGGGAGGGTGGAGCTAAGGGGGAGAGATCAACCAAAGGACTTGTAGGCATGCATATAAGCATAACCAATGGATACAGACACCAAGGGAGTGAGGGCATGAGTGGGAGGATGGGGGGACAATGGGGGGATAAGGACACATTTGTAATACCTTAATCAATAAAGGAAAAAAATAAAAGAAAAAAAGAGCTTTAAAATAATATTTTTGTTAATTTAGAACAGTGATCGGCAAACTGCGGCTTGCGAGCCACATGAGGCTCTTTGGCCCCTTGAGTGTGGCTCTTCCACAAAATACCACGTGCAGGCGCGCATGTACAGTGTGATTGAAACTTCGTGGCCCATGTGCAGAAGTAGGTATTTTGTGGAAAAACCACACTCAAGGGGCCAAAGAGCCACATGTGGCTTGCGAGCCTCAGTTTGCTGACCACTGGTTTAGAACATATATATATCTTGTAGATGTTACATTTCTTTAAAAGAAAATTACCTAATGGAGACATTTTGTTGTTTCTGTTTTGTTTTTTTGCTTTGTTTTTGTATTGGTTGAATATTTAGTTTTATTTCCTTGCATCTTCAAAAGACATAAAGTCAAATCTTTCTCATTGATACTTCTAAATAAATCTGCTTGGATTTAACAAAAATGTTTTACTTACTGATATCTTTATTCAATCAACTTGTCATGTTTAATCACGCTAGTAAAAAGAAAAAGATCTTATGGCATTCAACACTTTTAAAATCAAATTTGAAAATATCTGCTATTTAACTACTGTTATAGATTATTTTATTCATTCATTAAACATTTAAGCAGTAACTTAAAAGATACTCAAGGCAATTCACAGAAAAAAATAAGATCAGAAGCAATTAGTGTTTCCACTCATGCAAAACATTTGTTTTTATTTTTGTTTTGCATTTATAACTTGAACTTCAAAGAGGAGATATTTCTATGTTAGGGTAATACAAGTGACTCTTTTTTGTTGTTGTTTAGCTTGCTTCCCCTGATTAAAACAGGAATGTGCTTACCAAATACTCTGCAACATAGAGGTTTCTGGATATTTTCATTATTTCTCAAAAAGCACAAATCACTTGCTACCATCTTATGAGAGGACATCTGCAAATCTTGGTAATATATTAACAAGCTAACAAAATAAACTATTAGGAATAGAAATACTTAAATGTGAGCCTTAGCTGGCTTAGCTCAGTGGATAGAGCGTTGTTGGCATGTGGACTCCTGGGTTTGATTCTGTTCAAGGGCAAGTACTTTGGTTGCAGGCTCTTCCCGGCCTGGGCCCTGGTCAGGGCTTGTGCAGGAGGCAACCAATAGATGGGTTTCCCTCTCTCTTCCACTCTCCCTAAAAATCAATGGGAAAATATCCTCAGGTGAGACTTAGCAAAACAAAACAAAAAAAGAAATACTTACATGTGACCTTTTTGGGAAAAGAATGTTAAAGACCACTTTCCATATAGAATTTTTATACATATTTATTTCTCAATTGAAATATTAATAAGATAAAATTGATAAGTTAATACATAGGTATGGAAATGTTGGCTTGCACAGAGGCATATGGGAAGTATTTTTATTTTATGGTTAAGTGAATAATTTAAAAATTGTATAGTTAGAATAAAGTACAGTGTTCTTTTTAACTATGACATTAACTTTTAAAATTTGCCAAGTCATTCTCTATGGAGATAAATTAATGACAGTTTGAATTCATTTATTAAAGAAACTTCCAGGAGAAACCAAGATGGTGGAATAGGTAAACACCGGAAATTGCTGCCTCGCACAACCACTTCAAAAATACAACTAAAACACAAAACGGACATCATCCAGAACCACAGGAAGGCTGGCTGAGTGGAAATTCTACAACTAGAAGGAAAGAGAAAAGCTCACTGAGACTCAGAGGAGGTGTGGTGTGGAAGTCAAGTGCAGAGGTACAGAAGCGCATGCAGAAAGGGCTGGCAGCTGAGGACACGGTTGTCTTTTTCAATCGGAAGGGAGTCTCAAGTTCCTGACTGCTCTAAACTCCAGTTCCGGGTGAGTCTCTAGGGACCCAGACTCATACAGGAGAAACTGGACTGTCTGGCATCGGTCGGAACTCGAGGGCAGCTTTCTCTCAGAGGTACTTGCAGCGATTACTGGGACACTGAGAAGTGGGGCCTCTTAGGGTAGGACTGAGGAGCAGCCATAGCTGCTTGCTCCCCAGAGACCATGCCCCACCCAAGCTGTGCACAGAGGCTTTTGAATATGAAAGGCCTGGCCCTTTGCAATCTGAAAATTACCAAACAAACTGCAGCTGAGTCAGAGAAACCCAGAACTTCCAAAAGAAGGCCCAAGGCCCCACAGCAGCTTGCATTGCTTCACAGCTGGGCTCCTGCTGGGTAGCCTCAGGCAGAGGCTAAATTAGCACCTCCTTAGAGATCCAAGAGCCAGTGTACCCAGTGGTCAGAGTGGAATCCTCCAGATTACAGCTCCTCGGATCCATAAGGGACACACTCAGGGGGCAGACTCAGTGAGCACCAAAGCCCCACTGAAGCAAGTCTTGCCCCAGAAGGGTGTCTCCAGCACAGAAGTTCTCCCACTGCAGACACAGCTGATTCTCATAGCCAATTGGCCTGGAGGTCAATTCCTCCCAGTGATACCTACAACAATCAAGGCTTAACTACAACAAGACTGTGCACAAAGCCCACAAAGAGGTGCACCAAGAGTGTCCACCTCAGGTAATTGGGGAGGCTGAGCCACTGGGCCCTATAGGACACCTAACACACAAAGCCCCTCTATCAACACAGGGAAGCATAAAAAATGCGGAGACAAAGAAACAGGTCACAAATGACAGAAATGGAGGAAAGCAAACTATAGGATATAGAGTTCAAAACCACACTTTTTAGGTTTTTCAAGAATTCTCTAGAAACCGCCGATAAATTTAGTGAGACCCTCAATAAATCTAGTGAGACCCTAGAGGTTATGAAAAAGGACCAACTAGAAATTAAGCATACACTGACTGAAATAAAGAATATTATGCAGGGTTCCAACAGCAGACTAGAGGATCGCAAGAATCAAGTCAAAGATTTGAAATACGAAGAAGCAAAAAACACCCAACCGGAAAAACAAAAAGAAAAAAGAATCGAAAAATATGAAGATAGTGTAAGGAACCTCTGGGACAACTTCAAGTGTACCAACATCTGAATTATAGGGGTGCCAAAAGAAGAGAGAGAGCAAGATATTGAAAACATATTTGAAGAAATAATGACAGAAAACTTCCCCTACCTGGTGAAAGAAATAGACTTACAAGTCCAGGAAGTGCAGAGAACCCCAAACAAAAGGAATCCAAAGAGGACCACACCAAGACACATCATAATTAAAATGCCAAGAGCAAAAGACAAAGAGAGAATCTTAAAAGCAGCAAGAGAAAAAAAGCCAGTTACCTACAAGGGAGTACCCATACAACTGTCAGCTGATTTCTCAACAGAAACTATGCAGGCCAGAAGGGAGTGGCAAGAAATATTCAAAGTGATGAATAGCAAGAACCTACAACCAAGAATACTTTACCCAGCAAAGCTATCATTCAGAATTGAAGGTCAGATAAAGAGCTTCACAGATAAGAAAAAGCTAAAGGAGTTCATCACCACCAAACCAGTATTATATGAAATGCTGAAAGGTATCCTTTAAGAAGAGGAAGAAGAAGAAAAAGGTAAAGATACAAATTATGAACAACAAATACACATCTATCAACAAGTGAATCTAAAAATCTAGTGAATAAATAATCTGATGAACAGAATCAACTGGTGAATATAATAGAATCAGGGGCAGAGAAAGGGAGTGGACTGACTATTCTCGGGGGGGAAAGGAGAGTGGGGGGTGCGGGAAGAGACTGGACAAAAATCGTACACCTATGGATGAGGACAGTGGGGGGGGGGGTAAGGGCAGAGGGTGGGGTGGGAACGGTTTGGAGGGGAGCTATGGGGTGAAAAAAGAGGAACAACTGTAATAATCTGAATAAAGATTTAATTAAAAAAAGAAACTTCCAAATCACATATTTTTATCCATTAAGCAATTTGTTACAGAAGAATTTAATAAATGGAGGAATCTTAAAATGCCTTTCTGCTCTTCATTTTAGAAACAAAAAGCAGTTTGTAGAAGATAAGTTAACTGCTCTACCAGTGAGGATTGATGCTGTAAGAAACCTAGGCAAGCTAAGAATCAGAAACAGAAAAATAATGTTTTGAAATATAGCAGGATGCTCACAGAGCTGTGAAGCCTGCAGAATCAGCCTTGTAAAATAACAGACATGTAGTCAGATAGGCAGGTGGGTATTCAGTCAAGTTCAGGAACATGAAAAGTCTGCTTAGGATGTCCCTGCGAGCACCACTGTTACAGGATAAATGTCCCTGAAACCCCAATATTTACTACTGCATCCACACTGAATAGTTTCTCAATTTCCCCTGGCCTTCTTGTTGCTACACCTTCAAATTTAAGAATCTCAGGTCAGGACACCCTAATTGCCAAGTCTCTTTCATGCACTTTTGTCAGGGCTACTTGAGGGAAAGAGGGAATATGGGCCATGATGGCTTTTGTAGTGGAAAACAGGGCCCTCCACCCAGACAGTGGTTGGTAAACTGTGGCTCTCGAGCCACATGTGGCTCTTTGGCCCCTTGAATGTGGCTCTTCCACAAAATACGACATGCAGGTGCGCATGTACAGAGCGATTGAAACTTCGTGGCCCATGTGTAGAAGTCAGTATTTTGTGGAAGAGCCACACTCAAGGGGCCAAAGAGCCACATGTGGCTCGCAAGCTGCAGTTTGCTGACCACTGGCCCAGTAGGATTAACACAAGTGGGAACAGTCACCCTTCTCCTCTAAAAAAAAAAAAAAAAAATTGTTCAAATGCCGATTTGCAAAAAAAGATAAATAAAAAACTAACAAGTGCACACTACAGACTTTCCAACATCCAAATCCATCTTTCTTTATTTAAATTTCCAAAACCAATGGGCCATGCTGTTTCTGCGAACAGTAACAAAGTCACAATCTCTAGGTGATGCCTCAGAATTCAGTCAAGATGTTGTATCAGTCTTCTAAAGTGTACTACCACTATGCATCCCACTTATAGTAGAGAAGAAAAGCCAAGTATTAAAAATGTTTACCTATACATGACACAACAAGTAGGTTAGGACATCTGGGTAGGAGAGTGCATTCTCTATTTTTGTGGTTGTTCTCCAGATCGTACGTTTTGACTATGTTTCTAGCCATTTCATGTTCCCAGGCCCATAGCTCATGAGGCTTATGTGTTTACTTCTGAGCCTACAGTGGCTTTCTTTCATAAAATTGTAGTTTTCCATTATCACTTACTTCTAGACAATGTAATATAAAGTATGACTCCAGGGGGTCATCCGAGCTTCACAAATTCTGCTCTTTCCCTCAGTTGTGTATCAGCAAACTTATTTCCCCTTAATAATTAAGATCAGTCACTCAAACCAATGCCTGCTCTCCCATCTTTGGTTTTGTTTTTTTTTCCTGTTTACCCAAATGGCATTATAAAAGGCTGAAATTGCCAGGTGTCAGTCATTTAAAATTTAAGAGAAATATTATATTTCACATTGGAAGCATGCATTTTAGGCACAGTACGACATTAAAATTATAAAAATCTATTGTAACTATGTGAATGCAGTTTCTCATGCCCTCCCCCCTCTCTCTGATAACAGATCTGATAACCAAGACAGCTACTAAGTGACTAACAGGAGAGGAACGTATATAGAAGCGAATGCTGGACAAAGGGATGATTCACAACCTGGGTGCTGGGTGGAACACAGATGGATGGAGTAACATTTCATTATGTTATTCAGAACAGCATGTCATTTTTACCTTATGAATTGTTTATTTCTGGAATTTTCAATTTAATATTTCCAGACTGGAGTTGACCTTAAATAACTGAAATCATGGAAAGCAAAACCACAGATAAGGAGGGACTAACTGTAGTGTCTGAAAGTGAATTGCTGTTTAGATTTAGCTCAGGCCATCTTTTCTTTCAAGCAAGGTGAATTATTAAATGGGCCATTTAAAAATGTGGCTCCTGGGAAGATTCTTCCTTCTGGGCCACCTCTATCAAATATAACATGATCATCAATTTCTTGCATGGGCATATCATGCAGAAGCATCAATAATCTAGGCTCAAATATTTTCCTCAGTTCACTGTAGAAAAACTCCCCATGAAATCATAAGTATAGGCGTAGGAGGGGTGGCAATGAAGCCATAGTAGGCATTCCAGAATTTTAATCATCCTATCATATTACTAAATGTTGGAGCACTCCTGGCCCCATAACTGATTTTGGTGAATAAGAAATAAAATCTGGTTTATATTGGGCAAATATTCAGTTTATATTTGGCAGATCAATTTGCATGATCACCTATTGTCCCATGGTCAAGGGCATAGACTCCACCAAGATTTTATATATAAAAAGGCCTGTTTATGACATCACTCACACACACACACACACACACACATATGTATGTATGTATATGTATATCTGTGTAAATCTATAGTAATAAAGGGGTAATATGTTAATTAGTCCGGGTCGACCAGCCATCTTCTGGACATCCAACTTCCTTCTGGACAAAGCCATGGTGGTGGGGGCCAAGGCAGAGGCAGTTAGGGGCAATCAGGCTGGCAGGGGAGGGCAGTTGGGGGTGAGATCAGGCTGGCAGGGACTTAGGGGCAATCAGAATGGCAGGGGAGGGCAGTTGGGGGCAAGATCAGGCCTGCAGGGGATGGCAGTTGGGGGCGAAATCAGGCCTGCAGGGGAGAGCTGTTGGGGGTGAGATCAGGCTGGCAGGGGAGGGCAGTTAGGGGCAATCAGGCAGGCAGCAGAGAGGTTAGGGGTGATCAGGCAAGCAGGCAGAGGGGTTAGGGGCAATCAGGCAGAGGCAGTTAGGGGTGATCAGGCAGGCAGGCAGGTGAGTGGTTAGGAGCTAGTGGTCCCAGATTGCAAGAGGGATGTCCGACTGCCGATTTAGGCCCAATCCCTGTACCGGCAGTCGGACATTCCCCAAGGGCCCCCAATTGAAGAGGGTGCAGACTGGGCTGAGGGACCCCCCCACCCCCAACATGCATGAATTTCATGCACCAGGCCACTAGTCTATTTATATTTATCTATATCATGAAGAGGGTTGGGCCTTCTAGAAAACACTAATGGATTTTTTCTCTGATTTGTTTATGAAGCCTTGACATAGTTTCTATGTATCTAACATGGATATTTTAGGCAATATTGAATCTGCTTGGACATAATGCCCAAATTAAAGATCTGCTTGCAATGCATCCTGAACTAGTTCGAGAGCATTTTCTGGATTTAACTCAAAGCACCCTTTGTATTAACTCAGTACAGATTGAATAGTACCTCCAGATGTTGTTGAATTAAAAATGAAAGGAAGATTCCAAAGTATTGTGTTTCCATCTTGTTAGTAACAGGTGTGATCTTTCCTCTACTTTGGAGGGACTATTTTAATACAGTCTAGAAGACTAGACTCTCAGAAATGTTAGGGTGTTTTTTCATTGGGTTCATCACTCTTTCTCTCACTCTGACTAGCATGCATCCTACAAGGATGTGTGAAGTTTCTTCCGACTCTTCGGGTCCTATCAGTGTGATGGCATAATGTAGCTGAACTGTGATAATGACATGTGCAAGATTAAATTTGAGTTTAAATTTCAGGTGATGGCAAATAACATCTACTTTTCATTTTTGTTTTTTCAGCTCACTGCCAAGTGTTTCCTGCTGGTTTGTTTTTCGTTTACAGATTGATAGCTGTGACAACATGTCAAGGAATTACATAGGTTAATGCCAGTAAGGAAACTCTATAAGAAACAGTGACTTATTAAGTACTTTTATGATAATTCACTGTCACTCTGAGATACATCCACTTCTTCATTAGTCATTTCGTGATCTTGAATGGAGATATGATAGGCATCTCAATTTTTGCATTTTTCTAATATTCAAACTAATCTTTGTGATTCTTCTAAGGATGCTGGATTCCCTTTTATTTATTTCTATAGTTTGTGGAAATTATTTCAGAGATATCCACATGCTTCTATACAACAGAAAAGCCAATATTCCATAACTCAGTGAGCCAATGTGGGACCCTGTCATTTGTTGAGACTACTATAAACCATGCAATTAGCTGCTGGTGGATGGAACACAGGATGTATTTTGAGATCACTGCAGTTCTACCATGACACAAACATGGAAAACAATTCATGTTATAACCAGACCCTTCTAAACCTGCAACCTCACTAACAGAGCGAATTGGAGTTCTAGGCCCACATGAGGTTTTGTTCACTCAGAGTCAGTTCAAAAAAGACCCATAAGAAATGGTGCCCTAAAAAACCCCACAAACAAACAAAACAAGCTCATACATACAGAGAACAGATTGGTGGTTGCCAGAGGTGGTGGGGGGGGGGAGGGTTGGTAAAAATGGGTGAAAGGAGTCAAAAGGTTTAAAAAGAAGATAATACAGAAACTTCATAAATTTTATATTACCAAATCAAGAAAATTCCATAGAAACAACTGTTAAATATTTTGGTATATTAAAGACTTCACTAATGCTAAGGAAGATTAGAGATTTTTCATTGTTGAATGCAAGACAAATTTGTAGAAAATACTCAGGTTGAAAACAAGTTGACATTTAAGTTTATTAACGAACAAAAAGAGATTATAGGTTATATAGTGGAAGACTTGGGGAAATTGACAAAGTACTTGTTATGTTATTACAGGTGCTTCTTTAAGAGTTGGGTTCCTCAGAAGCAGATCCAGTGACAAGGAGTACTGTACAAATGATTTATTAAGGAAGTATTCCCAGGAGAAACTATTAAAGAACTGGAGGAAGCAGGACAGGAAAGAGCAAGAAATCGAACAAATGGGCAAATTTTAGGTAGCTTTAGCTTATTCCAAAAGGAAATCTTTGGATTATAAATTATATCTCAAAATGTTCTGACAATAGACAATGGGGCTGGGGTTTCATATTCTCTCTCAAACATTAGTCATTGTCTAAAGGTTGTTTGAGGAGACATAAACACTCAGGCACTTCTAGCTCTCTGCTCATGTGGACATAGCAGTCCCAAAGGCAGTTTTCCAAAGAAGAATTGGAAGTAAAGGCACACCATGTTGGAGGGGATGCACACAGAAACAAAAATTGAGTTCCAGTGGGATCCAATGGTAGCATTCAAGGTCTACAGGAGATACTCAATGTTCCCTCAATTAAAGGGTCACAAGAACAGCAAAGAATTCTGATAGGTAACTGATTCAGGTCCATTTGCCAAAGCTGTGGTTTTATATTTAGACAACTAAAACAGGACGTCAGTGGGCTATTCATCTCTTTTGGCTCTAAGGATCCTATGATGAATTAACTACTGTCAAAGAACACTGTATTCCTGATATTTTGAAATAATACTACTAATAGTGCTACTTATGTAAGTATGCCACTTTGCTTACTTTTTGGGCTCTTTTCCCATTGTATAACCAAGAAAACTCTCATCTCTATGAAAATGAATAGTCATTTCAACTTTGGAATCTCTAACAAATAATCTAAAACTAAATAAAACATCCACCAAAGCATTTTTCAAAGATTACAATGATTGTAATCTTTGAAAATACAGTTGTTTGTCTTTATAAAGGGAATATCTTGTTGGTTATCTTGGGGAGGGAGCACGAATGTTGTGTGGGTAGGTGAACCATGTCTGTTGAAAATATTACAGTGTTCCTGTCATCTGAAATATTTGAATTCATGAATTATTGGAACCTCAAATTTGTTTAGTGTGGGCGATAATTGAATTTAGGTCTCCAAATAGTGACTATGTCATAGCTGGCAGAGGGTAGAGTACAGTGAACAATCTGTTTACCTAGAGCTCATTCAAGTGAAGGAACCACAGTTTTGTTTAGATATTCCCTTCTACCACAGCCATGTGACTTATGGGAAACTGAGTCTGATTGGTTCAAGAGTACTCAGATGTCAATATATCCAGTAAGACATAGGGGGATATTGCTGATGAGCCCATGGAAATGTTTCCTTACTCCTAAGAGATCACAGAAACCATCCCATCTTCCTCTGGGCATGCTATTTAGATATGCTGCCTAGATTTTTGAAGCTACCAATCTCAAAAGGTAGCCAACTTTATGGAATGAAGGTAGAAGAGCTGGGAAGAAACTATGTCCCTAATGATATCACTGAGCTCTTTAAATGCCTAACCCTGAAGCCATCCAGTATCTCTGAGCTTTGTGATATATGAGATAATGCATTTATTTGTTTTTTAATCCAGTTTGAGGTGGAGATTCTGCCACTTGTGGGTGAAAGCACATTAACTGACAGAACTGGGAGATGAACTCATTGTCTCATTGGCTTTCATAAGTGGAGGCAGATCTTTGCCTCTTAAGACTCACATTTAGTCATAGGATTTTTTCCTGGGCACACTGAATCTCTCAGAGCATAGCAAGAGAGGCTTGACATGGGCAAGTTCTCTTCTTGAAACTGTTCCAACAACAAATATGAGTGAGAACCTCTTTGTGGCTCTTGGCTCAACATTGATCATAGGGAAGGGGATAATTATGAGGTTGGATTTGCAGAAAAAAATGTACTGAAAAGTTAATGTGATAAATTTATTCTAATTTTAGTGAGAAATTTTAATTAAGTACTACTCACCAAACACTATTATCAAGGCTATGCTATCATTTGACATCCAGAAAACCACAGAGGTGCTCCCAATGGAAGAAAGCATGTGACTAAGACATTGTCTAACCATATTTCTTCAATAGGCCCACTTGAAATTAAGTGGAATACACTGATTTAGTGAGTGTGGAAAGACGGGAGAAAAAAAGATAAGCATAAAATCACAGTTATATAGATTTTCTTGGGAAATTTAAAAACATATCATTGGCCATAGGGAATTTATAAATTAGTAACAATTAAGTATCAGAATACATTATAAATTGGCAATATCTACCTATCTTTATGAACCTGGGATTTTTAGGATTTTGAAAGAAAAGTTTCTTCATTAAAATAAATGTTGACCTGGCTGGTGTGGCTCAGTGGTTAAGCATCAACCCAGGAGGTCATGATTGGATTCCCAACCAGGGCACATGCCGAGGTTGTGGGCTTAATCCCCATTGTGGGGCATGCGGGAGGCAGCCAATCAATGATTGTCTCTCATCATTGATGTTTCTATCTCTCGCTCCCTCTCCCTTCCTCTCTGAAATCAATAATAAAAATATATTTTTGAAAAAACTTAGAAAAAGCTTTGATACTAGGACTAAAAACTTATTCTGAAGAAAAAAAACAAGATGTAACAATAAGCAGTCTCTAATTTAGAAGAATTGTCCACAAACAACTCATTTAGTATCATCAGTGATTAGGAAAAAGAAGCAAAAACAAAATAGGAACATTTATATGTTTTCAGTCAAATGCAGGGCAATGGTGCCAATAAAACAGAATTTAGACTTGTACCAGATATGTGACTCAGAAAAATGCAAAATAATACCTTAGAGAAAATTATTGGCTTTATGCCTATTGGTGGGAGAAATAAACTGGGGTTAGGCAAGCATTGAAAAAGACTCTCATGCGAAACCAGGCAGAAAATTAAATGGGAAAGTAAAAGAAGATATTGGTCAGGACCACTGGGAAATTTATTTAAAGACTATTCTAATAGGGGTATCTCTTTCTAAACTAGAAATATAGCATTGAATTTAGCACTCTCTGGTTTTAAAAAACTTTAGTACACTCTTATATTCAGGGCCAAGACTCATTTAGAAAATTAAACATTAGGAAAATAAAAACAATAAAACAAAATTAATAAAAACAATATTAAACAGAAAATGATATGAGTACATACCTACAATAGTGCACATAAATAATAAAATGATTGTTCAAAAAGTTCAAAATAAAGGATTAACCATAGCCATAATAGTTTATTGGTAGTGTAAACTATGAAAATTATTAAGAATTTACAAATTTCAGTGGATTGATATTTCTATTATGAATGCAAAGTTCACCAAACTCTTCTTGATTATTTTCACTTTTATTTATACAGTTATTGAGCTTTAAGGTTTCCTTTTTTAAATGGAAGGCTATAAAATGAACCCCACCAAAGAGAAACTATCAGACTCAATATATCAGATGTATCCATGACCAAAATAGGGATATGCTGCCCATTGGGACAGGACAAGCTTAGCCCATAAGTCAGGACAATCATGACAAGTGTTGGAACCATCTTTCATTCTACCAATAAACATCTATATACAGTTAGAGGGATAACCAAGATCTTATCGTTCCTTTTTGATAATCAAATTTCCATACTTATGCCCACTATGCCCCTCTTCCAGAGGGCATGCTTTCTTTCTCTATCCATGATATTAGCATCCAAACTCAGAAACATATTTAGACACACCAAAACAGCATGACTGTGTTCATTTTTTTTCAATCACAGTTTGCATTTAATATTATTCTGTACCAGTTTCAGATGTACAGCAAAGTGGCCAGAAAATCATGCACCTTACAGAGTGGTCCCCCCGTTGCCCCAGGCACCCACCTGGCCTCACACATAGTGATCATGACACTATTGACTATATTCTCCATGTTGTAATCTACATCTAGATAAGTAACACTTATCCACTTATGATGTTATAAACCAATCTGGTCCATTACATTTGAAGTGTCAGGCTGATGGCTGTGGCTAGTTTTGACCTCAATAAGGGCCTTTACAGATTTTCAGTACGGGCTACAGTATCTCCGGAGCCCTTATTTCAGCCACCTAAGGCAGACAGGTCCCAGGGAATCACTAATCATTGCACATTTTTCCCAGAGCGAATTTTGAAGCCCAATGTTTGCAGACAACTTGCACTCCTGTTTACCAAATTCACGTTATTTTTTCCACTTATTTAAAAATGTGGCGATCACATTCCACTAAATTGGGAAAATGTAAAGGGCACTCAGAATTTTCCCCAAAACTGTACAATAACCTTTCAAAAAATCATGTTATCATAAAAAAAAACCACCCAAAACAGTTGACCAACAAAAATCCTGTTTAGGCAGATCAATTTAGCATTATCAACTCCATAAAGTCAGGGCTCATGTATGCTTTATGACTGCTGTTATATCTTTACATAGAGACTGCCTGACACAGAGGTGCCAATAAATATTTAACGAGTAGGTGGATAAATAAATTTCAGTGTTTATCTACCATTAACTTAGCACTTGATTGCTGCCTAAATCTGATCTGTTAGACTCCAGTGGTATAAACCTAAATCTGATCTGTTAGACTTCACTTCTGAATTGTTTGCAGTGACCAGCATAAGCTGTCTCTTCTAGTATATCTCTATATTTAATTATCCTTAGATTAATTTGACTTGTGTCTTTTCCTCAAGAGATTTCCATAGTGCTATATACATTAGTAGACACTAAGAAAGTGCCTGATCATAAGTCAGAATGAGCATACAATATCTCTGATTGGCAGAGAGTTTTTAGGCTGTGAACATATCTTTAGACTGAATTCTGTCTCACTTTTTTCTATTCCTGCCCCCAGTGCATAGGAGATGATAAATAAATACTGGCTGTTTGATTAAAAGCAATCTAAAGTTGTTTAATATATTCTACTTTCAGAAAAAATGTGCTCTTCTTACCTAAACTTACACAGATAGGTAGTTTGCTTTCTAACAGCATTTCCTGATTTTATAAAGATTTCCCGATTCTACACCATTAAGGCAATTAACATAGATATAATTTATTCTTGTATCCTGTTAGCTTTATGAAAACTACTTTTAGCTCAGCCCTTATGGGGCCCAACATGACATATTTCATTTTGAAAGTAAATATGAACCAACATGATATATATGTTTCATATCTTTCATGTTGAAGGTTTTAACCTAACTTGCCATTACTCTAAGTAATGGAGTTTGAAATAAATTATATGCCAAAGATAAACAGCACTATATTAAACAAGTAGATGAAAAGGAATATAAGTTCATATACAATATGCACCAAAACAGTGAGCAGTATATGGGATAACTATCACAACAAAGAGAATAGAAAATATAAAAACAAATCCTCAAAATCATACTGTAATTTCAAATCTATCACATACATTAATATAGATAGGAATGTCATACAAAAACATGTAGACATAACAATGACTTTTTAAACTATAGCAGCATATATTATGCATTAAAAACTGAACACGATGTAATACATTTTGATGGGAGGGCAGTAGAATATCAATACTTTACTCTAAAAATGTTGCCAAATTGCTATACAATCAAAACAATTCAATCTTTTTTTGGTAAATTAATTCCAGTTAAGGCACAAGTAATAATTCATAGTTATTGCAGTTTATGTTCAGATCATTAAAAAATTTTAGGTGGTCAAAGACAGTATTTTGACATTGGTTACTTGTAATTCATTATAAATGTGCTATCGTGCATTTTGTGTGTGTGTGCAATTTGTTTTCTCACTTGGAATAGGTACATTTAATTACATTTTTATTTTTAAACTCATTCTTTTCTCAGTTTTGGAGGTCTTTATGTAATAAAGTTATGACATACCAGTTCTGACCTAATTTTCAATTGAAAACACCACAAATTTTCACCAAATCATATAATTTCATCCCTTTTCGTTGTCTATGTAATATATTTTATTCATAAACCAATATTATTATCCATACTTGGGAGACTTATTTTTAGATCATTTTAATTTATTAAGTATTTTAGTAAATATTTTATACACCCCTTTTTAATTATCAAAAATGTTGGTGGCATGATTCCATTGTCTCAAGTAAGTAAACTGAGATCACATAGCTCAGTGATGGCGAACCTATGACTCGCGTGCCAGAGGTGACACGCGAACTCATTTTTTTGGTTGATTTTTCTCTGTTAAATGGCATTTAAATATATAAAATCAATATCAAAAATATAAATCTTTGTTTTATTATGGTTGCAAAGATCAAAAAATTTCTATATGTGACACGGCACCAGAGTTAAGTTAGGGTTTTTCAAAATGCTGACACGCCGAGCTCAAAAGGTTCGCCATCACTGACATAGCTATTACTTGACAGAGTTGAGATTCAAATTTGGGTTGTCCTAACTCCTCAGCAAGAGCCGCTTTTCAACTCAAATTATGAGCTTCTTACCAGAGACAGTTGTCAACTTTCTCCTATTCTATTGTTTGACTATTTAAATGAATCAGATACAAGTAGAGATGCTCCTAAAAATCTTCTCCCTTTCTCAAAATGATTGAACTTGAAAGAGAGAGGGGGGAGGAGAAGGGGGGGGAGGAGAAGTGGGAGGAAGAGGAAGAGAGAAAAAAAACATTAACATCATTATAAACAACCAAATATTCAGGGTGACAGCCCTGGGAGTGAATTATTATATTTATAGTTCTGGTTCTCCTCAGAAAGAATACTGCTTTCAGACTAGCAGCCATCAAAAATGTCAGGGACACAGTGCTAGATTATAATCTCAATGCTTCGTTTAGTGTCATGTTTTCAAACACCCTCCCCTACAATGAAGGCACTCGAGAGTCCAATTTTGTGACTGTTTCCTAAACCCTTTTTGTTGCACAGTACTCTCAGGAGATAACAAAAGAAGGTGTACTGTTACAAGGTCGATATCCTCCACTCCACAATCCACCAATTGATTAACTGTCCACTGCTGCATACATTTCTATTCTAGAGAAAGAAAAGGAGAAAGGTCACTGAAAGCACTCACACTAATCTCTAGCAAGGGGGTGGAGGTGGGTGGAGAACAACCAGAAAAATTAAGGGAGATAAGAGTTAATAAATTTTCAACCCATAACATTTTTTGCTAAAGCATTACTAATTATAATGTGTGTGTGTGGGGAAACTTATTAGTTTGTGACCAAAACTTTTTTTTTTAAGGGGAGAAGTGAGTCCGGCCAGTGTGGCTCAGTGGTTGAGCATTGATCTATGAACCAGGAGGTCATGGTTTGATTCCCAGTCAAGGCACATGCCCAGGTTGCGGGCTCGATCCACAGTGTGGGGTGTGCAAGAGGCAGCTGATCAATGATTCTCTCTAATCAGTGATGTTTCTATCTCTCTCTCTCCCTCTCCCTTCCTGTCTGAAATCAATAAAGATACATTAAAGAAAATAAAAGGGGAGAAGTGACATATAATTTAAAAAAGTTGCCCTAACCGGTTTGGCTCAGTGGATAGAGCATCGGCTGATCAATGATTCTCTCTAATCACTGATGTTTCTCTCTCTCTCTCTCCCTCTCCCTTCCTGTCATTCCCAGTAGGAGGTGCGCAGGAGGCAGCTGGTCGATGTTTCTCTCTCATCGATGTTTCTAACTCTCTATTCCTCTCCCTTCCTCTCTGTAAAAAATCAATAAAATATATTTTTAAAAAATAAATAAATAAATAAAAAAGTTAGTCATTATTTAGGAAACACATGGTTAGTTTATTACTCCATAAGCTAGGATGCTGTCACCAGCACCATTTTTTAAAAATATATTTTATTGATTTTTTACCGAGACGTAGGGAGAGGGATAGAGAGTTAGAAACATTGATGAGAGAGAAACATCGATCAGCTGCCTCCTGCACACTCCCTACTGGGGATGTGCCCACAACCAAGGTACATGCCCTTGACCGGAATCGAACCTGGGACCCTTGAGTCCGCAGGCCGATGCTCTATCCACTGACCCAAACCAGTTAGGGCACCAGCACCATTTTTATATGTTAAAATAGCTGGTCAAGCTGCTACTTGCTATTTTATTTTGGTCATCTGGAAACTGGGAAAAAGTTGCTATCTACTCATACAATCATTAATCAACATAAGGGAGTTAAATGCATTTCAGGTGTAATTTATTTTACAATTTCTGAAATTTACAACCTGATACCATCCTGAGAGTATCTTTCACTGGCAGCCTCTTAGCTTCTTCAAAACATTTCAATTTGTTCTTGGCTACACTTTACAGAGTTTATTTCCTCCACATTCCCACTGATGCCACTGTAATAAGCTGGTTATTATTTAATAGGAAAGGAGAAAAAGGAAGACTAAATATAGGCATGCAATTTATGCAGCTTTGCCAAAAAGTTACATTTAACACTTCAAGTCTAGTTCCTGCCGATGGATGGGGAAAGGGACTGGACAAAAGCAATTTAGAGGCATGCCCAGTAAGATCTGAGTGACATGGAAAGGTGCTTGCCGATCAATCACACCTGAAAGCAAGTCAGTGGCTGAGATGGGCATGGCCAGAGTCAGTGACCAAGATGGGCAGGCCACTGCAAGCACACAAAATCTAAATATATGACCTTCCAAACAAAAGAAGTTCTCTCTTCTCTCTCTGGCGCGCCAGGTTCCTAGTTGTCCTGTGGCAAGGGGATATGGTCCTTTGTATCCACATGGCACATGGCCATGTGGGACTCCACACATGGACTAATGGACTTTAGCTTGAATACTGAACCACACCCGGCTGCAATGTGGAACGGAAGCTCTGGACACTGGCCTTGTTTCTGCCTCTAGGGAACCCCAGCTGCACCTTTTCCAGGACTGGCTTAAGGAGCAGGGGACTTTGGAACCCGAGAAATGCAATTCCATGCAAATAAAGCCTTCTTCCACATTCCCTCCTCCTTCTGAAAATGCTTATTTCTATGGTGCCCCAAGAATCTCCACTTCACTCACAAGTGTCTGGGAAATCTGGCCCATTAATTCATCCAGCAAAACTACAGATAAATAAAAACAGAGTAACATCTGACATTGAGGCACAGCTATTCTTGATGCCTCCATTAGTTCCTCTAATTGCAAGAAAGCCTTGCATGGGGGTACCTTCAGGATGAACGATCACACTTGCACTCATAGAAAACTTTCCAGGGAGGAATCAGGAATTCACTAAAACCAGAGAGCATTTAATCCCAGGCAAAGATTTCAACTTAACCATTCATCACTTTCAATGGAATGTAAAGACTGTCTGGCTACCTTTATTTACTGAAGGGAGAAAATTACTGCAGAAATCCATAGAGCATTTGTCTCTGCAATAAACATCAAGTCAATGTGAGTCCTCAGAGCCTACAGGGGTTGCTCTGTCACAGCTTTCTCAGTAAATAGCTTTCTCAAGTGGAGTTATCAGAGATAAGGTAAGAAAATATATAATCAGAAATGAGGTGATTTCATTAAAGGATTCAAGACTATCTTAAGTTTTCCCTTCATGGATGTGTGACATATCGCTAAGCATTACACTAGGTAAAGTAGGCCATGGACCTGTATTCAAAAGTATTATGCACAGGTTTAAGATTTTGAAAACTCATTTTTATATTTCCTATTCCCTTTGATGTAATAGTCATATTATATACTGCTTGTATCTTTGTGCATATTGTTCATGAGCTCATGATTCGATAGAACTGAAGATAGGAAAAACAACATATCATAATCCTAGAGAAGACTTCAGTACAACTTATTTGGAAATTCACATACAAAATAAACTGTAATTCACAACATTCTATCCATCCACTAACTCTTAAAGGACAATGCAGTGAATAAAAGCAGGCTATCAGAGAAAAGAAAATCTCCCATTCATATCTGGAAGGCATTATAATTTCTTACCATTTATAAATGAGAAAATGTATCAGAAATAAACTAGGCAAAAGTAGTATCTGTTCTATAGGCCTGATGATTTTACTTGTCTGGGTTTCTGCAAAAAAAAGTACTCAATCCTTTGTTACTCTTTACCAAGAGTACATTTTCCTAATCTGATGTAGAAAGAATCAAATTTGTTGCTCCCTCTCCAACCTAAATCTTGTCTTTATTATGTCGTCCCTAACGTAACATATTTCTGGTTCACAGATATATTCATGAACTGTGCACTTTACACAAAAACATGGGATCAAACTCTTCAAGCAAAAATTCTCTATAATACTTTTTTTCACCCTTTCACTCATGTATCATGAAAAACAAACAAGCACACACACACACACACACACACACAAAAGAAAACAAAATAAAAGGTGATAAATGGCCACATATTGCCAGTGTTTTATGAGACCTACCCACATTCAACATTTGACATTTCATCTCACCTCTACTATTTATTACACCCAAGAATCAATATTGATGTTATGTTTGATGATGTTCCACAAATCCTTGATGGACTGACTTTTAAAAAAATGTTTCTTATAATGGTGGGCCACCAACCTGAATATAATTATTTACTGTCTGGCCTTTAAATGATCATAAATCATAAGTTTAACATTAAAGATTTCAACAGGTTCTTAATCACAGTTTTCTTTTTCATGTGTACTAGATGAAGGTATTTAATAAAATTTACCTTGTTTTTCTTTTCACACTGGTGAATTTTAATTAGAGCAAATATGCCATTGTGTTGTTTTGATTCCTATAATGAATTTTCTATAGTTGTTATTGCTCCAAGATCAAGAGTCTTTTTAAAAAATTCTAAATCTTGATATCCAATAACATTTTCTCAAAATATATCATTGCCCAGTTACATATAAAACCTTAGTATGGTGGTCTTTTCCACTGTAATTCTTAAATAATGTTATTTAGAAAGCCAACATAAATGTGTGTATCTACACCAGAACCAAATCTGTCAAAAATAAATACGTGTATCTACATAGTAAATCCTTTTTATCTACACATATTGATGTATAGACATAGATATAACTTAGAAATATAATTAATAAAATCAGCTTTCAGGGAATTATCTATGTCTCAAAGGAATAGGGGTCTTATTTTCTTAGGCAACAAGAACCTGGAGAAATGGAATTCAGGGGTGATATATTTGTTTAAAAAATATGTCAAGTCTACAGTATTTTTCTAGCTTCATACCCCATTATGCTTATAATATGACCTTTTTAAGTTATGGCTGCAAGAGACTGCTCCACTATTAGCATCGAGCCTTTTTTCAAGGCAGGAAGATGAAAGGGCACAGGAAAAATCTTCCCCTTTCATTAGAAAATGTAGAGATTTCTTGAAAGCCCAATACACTGGATGTCTATATCTCACTGACCAAAAATTGGATCATATAGCCACTCCAGCTGCAAAGGACATGAGAGGAGGGGAGTGTTTTTAACTAGATACATTACTATCCCACACATTTCTAACTCAAAGAGAATTATAGTTCGCAAAGGAGGAGAACTGAATATTGGATAGGCAATTTCAAAGTTTTGCAGGATGGATGTGGAATTCAGAGATAGATGTCTAAGGATATCTCTAGATTTCTCTTGAGATACCTCAATTGTGAGTAAATACATTTAAGATTGTGTACAAGTTTTCTTTATAACAATGAGTCATACAATTTGCAATTCACTCCACTAGGCACTACATATATTGTGTAAGATATCTATTTTTCTGCTGTGAAGAATCTTACACACTAGTAATAGAGATGGTTTATGTATAATGACTTAATATTATGAAGAACTCAATGTATTTTCATACATGCATGTTTATGCATATATATATATATATATATATATATATATATATATAGAGAGAGAGAGAGAGAGAGAGAGAGAGAGAGAGAGAGATTGATTGAGCGAGAGCTCAAAATCCATCAATGGAAATTATGCTCTTAGATGTCTTAGAATGAGCTGGTGGGTTCCACTTCACTCTCTGACCCAGCTTACAGCCTTTATTAAAGTTTTAAGCTGTGGTCAGTAAAGTGGACTTCCTTAAAAGGAAAAGTTTTGGGGGAATCAAAGAGATCCTGAATGTCTCTCCAAAAATTTCCATTTGTTTTCTTGTTTTCTACTTATCCCTTGTATTTCCCCTTGCCTTTTTAAATCTCCATCCTATCCTTCTTTTATTGTTGTTGTTACTGTTGTTGTTTGTTGTTAATCCTCACCTGAGGATATTTTTCCCATTGATTTCTAGAGAGGGTGGAAGGGAGAGGAGAGGAGAGGGAGAGACAGAGAGAAAGAAGCATCGGTGTGAGAGAGACATTGAGGTCCCCGGTTGGGCCTGGGATCAAGCCTGCAACTTATGTATATGCCTTGACCAGAATTGAACCCAGGACTCTTCAGTCAACAGGACGATGCTCTAACCACTGAGAAACTGGCTAGGACCATCCTATCTTCTTGACCTGACCATGGCTACTTTTACAACTTCTATACTTTGTATGTTAGGCCTTCTGATTCATCTCTTTAATTCTGGTCTGATGCTAATAATGAAGAAATACCTGTGATGGCCAATCCTCCATCTCTTTGGCTTTACCTTCTTTTTTGGGTGGCTTAGCCTACTCATAGTTTTATTTGGCCATACACAGAGAAGATGAGTAGTTGATTAACAGAAATGTTTTAAATATATTTTATTGATTTTTTACAGAGAGGAAGGGAGAGGGATAGAGAGTTAGAAACATCGATGAGAGAGAAACATCAATCAGCTGCCTCCTGCACACCCGCTACTGGGGATGTACCCGCAACAAGGTACATGTCCTTGACCTGAATCGAACCTGGGACCCTTCAGTCTGCAGGCCGAAGAATGCTCTATCCACTGAGCCAAACCAGTTAGAGCAACAGAAAATTTTTAAAGGTAAACTATCAATGGGCCACCTAAAATGTGAGTAAAGTGCTCAATATTAAAATGATTGATTGATAAAGCCAATTTACTTTGGCCTCATCAGCAACTTTACCTCAAATCTCATGGCTTTAGCTTACGCATTTTGGCTTCTTGGATATGGTGGGCACTGATGATCATACCTTCTTAAAATTCCATTTTTCATTAACTTCCATAGCCATTACATTCTCCTGAATATCTAACTACCTCTCCATCTGTATATTTTTATTGATGTCTTTCTCCTTACATTCGGGTAAATGAAGGTACAAGACTGTTCTTGGTCTCTTTTTTTTCTTGGAGAGTCAGTAGACTCTCCATTGGCTATTACATTCACTGCTAGGAAACCTAGAAATGAAATGCCTGCTAGAGTGACTTTCAGTCCTGCTTGTGTGCATTTCTTTTAGACTTCAAGGTGCATAGTTGCAACCAGCATTCTATGGAAACTCTAGAGTTAACAAGGGTCCTGGGGCATTTTAAGTCTCAAATCTCATGGTCCCTAAAGCAATCCCTGTGTAAAGGGCACTGAATTAAATGGCTGAAAACTCCCATTTGTTTGAAGTGCTCTCCAGGGATTCAGTTACATTACAGCTTAGAAATGTGATCTGGCAGGTAGTTGCTGAGCAACAGGCCTGGAATCAGCTATGGATGAGATAAACTTTCATTAAACTTTACTAATGACTCCTCAGTGCATAGAGATTGTAATTATCATGAGATTGGATTCTAGTTAAAAATGTTAGTAACAGTTTAGATTGGGTTATCTGTACTAAAACTGTTTTCATATTTTGAAATGGTATGTTAAAGTATATATTTCTTTATTCATTCATTCATTGTCTTGAACCAAAATATTTGCATATTGTGAATTGCAAGTTGTTATAAGACAAATGAAAGAAATGATAGGTTAATAGAGATGAATATAAATCAGACCATTTGAACAATATAAATCAGACCAATTAAACTCTAAAATAGATTAATTTCTCACAAAAATCTTTCTTACACATACACATATGGCTCAGAAAATGGGGTTTCTGGTTTTCTTACTTACCTTACAATGTATTTTGGATGAATAATTAAAGATAAAAATGGTTTTAGGTTATGTGTGGTAAATTTTATCTATATTAGTATTATATCAGAATTTTGTTGTTTCCCACAATTTCACTACTCATGCCCCATATTTTTTTTCCTAAAATTAGTAGTTATTTTTCCATTTACTGTAAAAAGAAATAAAAAAAAAATTGGTCACTGACTTTTATTTCCCAGGATCCATATGCTCTTTCATTTCTTCAATAATGCTTGGACAATGTCAAAATCCCCTAATTTGCCTTTACATGCTCATAAATTGGCTCAAGCTAAAGTTTATCAAAGAGTAGTGAAAGATTTATATGACCAATTAACAATTAAAGAAATAGATACCTCGGAAAGAAAGAAGCAATACTAGTCAGGATTGTTTGCAAACAATGGAAACCTCCTCTGGTTACATTAAGCAAAAAAATAATTTATTGGAAGAGAATTGGATAGTTCACAGACCTCCCTGGAAGACTACAGGTGCAGTTGAGAACAGAAACTGAGGGACAGGAAATAGAGCCAACATTTTGCCCCAGATATACTGCTGATGCTCAACACCAACGGTGCTGTTGCCATCCCCCTCTGCTTATGTCCATTCTGAAGCCCATCTCCCCAGCCCCCAAAACCTCCTGTCCCATTGTACTCTTCATCCTTAAATTCACTGCAACTTCTACACATTTAATCTCTCTTTTACAATGTGCCTTGTGTACCAATCTCAGGGGCAGGGAACATGAAGGACAATCACTAAGCAATGACACCAAATACTAGCCACTATAGCAAAAGGAGATATATACTGTAATACTCCCATTGGATTTCAGTTATGTTGGAGGGTCAGTGGATTCTGGAAAACCCAAGTATTAAATGTTCTTTCAATTTTTCTATCCATAAAACACAGTGTATTTTTTCACAAATGAATTTAATTTAACATACCTAAGCAACCACTCCCTTTATAATAAGTGGGATTATGAAGTAATTATGGTGGTATTTTCAAAGCTACTTTGACTTTCACCTTGCTTATAAGGAAATACTTAATCTTTGTTGATGTTAACAAGTCAAATTTAGCCTTTAATATATAATAAAATCTAATTCCTTAAACCACTCTTCTTTTTGCAGACATGGAAACCATGACAGCTCTTCCAAGTAACGGGTTTGACTTTCAATTGCAATGCCAGTAGCTACTACATAACACATAATCAGGTAATTACTATGGATTTATTGTGTTTTCATAAATTCTATTTTTTTCTCTAGGTGATTGAATAGCATTCTTTTCATGTATTTTATCTCACATTTTTTTCTAACTCGAATATGTAAGAGATTTTGTGTGTCAGAAGAATAAAAATAACTTTGTGACCATGTACAGCATTGTGTGGCTCTTCTGACTGGTAAAAATTTTAAAGTTTATTCTATTAACTATAGGAATATTCATAATTTTTATATCAATAGTAATTTCAATTTTGAATTCAATTGGTAATATCCAATACTTAATATTCTGCATTGTTTGTGATATAATATATTTGTAGTTCACTGTTGACTATTTTATGAATACCAAATGTGTGCACAAATAATAAAATGTGAAATGCAAAAAACATATTATAGGTTAAATCCAAAGTGGATATGTGTATCTGCATTTTAAACATACCATTTAAAAATTTTAGGAAAATTTGAGGAGGGGAATATTTTTCCTATACTATTTTAAATAAATAAATAAGTAAATAAACGAATAAACATATATATTTGTATACATGTGTATAAAATATATGTTCATATGTGAGAAACTAATCTAAGGATTGTGAGAAAAAAAAATATATATATATATTTCCTTTACCTTCATAAATGTATCCCTATTTGTTTCTTGCTTGCTAAAATTACTGATTAAATAGTTATCATATATGATCATGAAGTAATTTTGTATTTTTCATTCTGAAGTAACTGAAATTGTCATTTGTTTCTCAAATAATTTTAATATTTGTCCAAATAATTTACATATGGGACAGTAGTAGTATCAAAGCTCTAATTGATAGCTAAGATTAACTCTACATATGTACAAAGAAATAAACTGTAAAGCATTATTAGCATAATAAGATGCTACTATTACACTGTCTATCAAACATGGCCAGGGCTTACAAGATCTCTCACTTGTTCTAGTTAGCAGAAAAAGTAACAGGAAAACATAAAAAAAGAAAGAATATTGTTCTCCTGAAGAGAGAAACAGAGTATATGACATCATAAGAAATAAATATATAAGAAAAACAAAAGTTACCCGATATTACTTTCTCAATCTATCATGGCCCATATCTGAACTTCCCATGTTAATAAAAGCAAGTCTATAACAAACTTTTTCACTGAGAGTATGCCTTTGGATACCAAAAAAGCACCATATGAAAAACTAGCCACTAATGAGAATACAAATGATCAATTTTGCTTTCTCACACACATTTACTGGTTTCTAACATATTCTGCCCTTTGGGAAGGAGTAAAAATAAACAATGGAATACTAACAACCACAGCTAGAGCAAAGATACCTACTCCTTACTTTGGGCACTTGGTAAAAATCAACCCTTGATGATTTAATTGTGTTAATTTAGAGCTAATGATTTACAAGTTGAAAGGGAAAGTGCATATTGCAGTTGAGGAGTAATAAAATATTCAACCTAGATTCCCCAAAACATATTGCTTAATACTCCCTCTGTCCCATAATAATAGTAGCAAGTGAATATTTAAACAGGAATTATTGGCGAATGCAGCTGTAAGTTATGTTGTAGCGCAAAATTGTGAAGCCTTCAATCAAAATCAATGTTTCATGACATCTGTCATTTGTTTGACACATCTTTCAATTTTTAGGTTAATCTAATTATTACGAATTATAACTATTTTTCTAATTTCATCCGCTGATCGAAATCAATTGTTTTATTTCAGTTGAATATCGACCCATTTTAAAAGTAAGATGAAAAAAGAGAGTTTTCAAGCAAAGATCGAGTTGCGATAGATCGAGTTGCGATTGTCCAGAAAAAGGAAAAGTTGCAGGAAGGTGCAATTACGTTAGCTGCAAAACAATTTAAGTGCAACAGAAAAACAATTTAAGTGCAACAGAATGTGCTTCCGAAATTGGAAATGTGCTTCCGAAAATAACTGTCAAGGAGAATCTTATGCTAATGTTGATTCTTTGAAAAAACAAAACTGTGGACGTAAATGCAAAGATTATGGAGAAAAACTTGAAAAACTTAGACATATTCCTCTTAGCAGAAGAGGCACCATATTAGCCTTTGATAATATTCCTCCCGAAATATTGGATAATACGTTTCTGTCACTTCAACAAGTTATGCTGGAAGCAATGAAGAACGATGGCTCCAATAATTTTAAGCTCATGCAAATAGGGAAAGCAAAGCTTCGCAGCCAAGGGATCCTACCTACAAGTTTAAAATGCAGTAACGAAATTATTGAAAAATCCAGAAACTATGTGAACACTCAAAATAAAAATTAGGAGTAGTATTTTTAATTTATTGTTTAATTTAATCTAGTTTTTTAAATAATAAATGTTGCATTCTATATTTATTTTCTTTTGCTGCTATTATTATGGGACAAATTACATTCATCAACTGCTACTATTATTATGGGACAGAGGGAGTATCACATATAAATTTTCTGTGAAATTTCAAAATTCTTTGTTTCATTGATAGTAAAACATTAAAAAAATATCAATTGAGGCCCGGCCTGTGTTGCTCAGTGGTTGAGCATCGACTTATGAACCAGGAGGTCACAGTTCGATTTCCAGTCAGGACACATGCCCGGGTTGTGGGCTCAATCCCCAGCAGGGGGTGAGCAGGAGGCAGCCAATCAATGATTCTCTCTTATCATTGAAGTTTCTATCTCTCCCTCGCCCTTCCTCTCTCTCTGGAAATCAATAAAAACATATTTTTTAAAAAATCAATTGAGGTGTAATCCATCCCAGAATCAGAAAAAGTGCCTCTTAAATTTTTGTTTATAGGATTCTGTGTGCCTTTAACTTAAATATGTTCTCTACACAAGTTTTCATAAAGGTGCTACAAGGAAATGATGTTTACATCCTATACTGCATTTTTATTTGTTTTTATTACTGCACACATAATTTCCAAGTCATTAATGAATGCTAATGTATATAAACCCCAAGGTTTATAATGGCTGCCTGCATAACTCATACATACTACTGTAGCACATGATAGATTGAGAAAGTAATATCAGGTAACTACTGTGTATATTTATTCCTTATGATGCCACATACTCTTCTCTCTTCAGGAGAAGAATATTATTTTTTATGTTTTCCAGTTACTCTTTCTGCTGTAAATTTTATATGGAACTATTTAAAATATTTCTTTTAAAGTACAGTAATCACTTTGTAATTTTATTATTTACCTAAGTTGCTTTATTTTTTAAATGTTTTTATTGATTTAGAGAGAGGGGAAGGGAGAGGGATAGAGAGGTAGAAACTTCCATGAGAGAGAAACATCAATCAATTGCCTCCTACATGTCTCCTACTGGGGATCAAGCCCAAAATCCCGGCATGTGCCCTGATCTGGAATCAAACTGGTGACCTCTTAGTTCATGGGTCAACACTCAACCACTGAGCCACATCAGCTGGGCCCAACTCACTGTAATAAACATACTTTAAAAAAAATTTGGTGATTTTCAGACACTGTTCTAGGCACTGGGACTGTAATGATCTATAATAATAAAAGCATAATATGCAAATCGACCAAACGGCCGAACAGCAGAATGACCATCTGGATGACCACGCTATGACACGCACTGGCGCCAGGCCAGCCAAGGCGAGTGCGATGCGATTGGTCGGGGGGCTCGCCATCACCCCATGATTGCCCCACAGAGGGAGAACCAGGCCACCCTCTGCAGGGCAACTGATGGGGGAGGGGGGCTCCACAGAACCAGGGTACTGGGGTTTTGTGGCGGTGGATGTGGGCAGTACCAGGCCAAGGCGGGTGTGGGCAGGGGGTGGGGCCACGGGGCCTTGAGGCAGCCAGGGGGAGGGCCGCGAGGTAGACAGGCTGCGAAGGCCTACCCTTGCACGAATTTCGTGCATCGGGCCTCTAGTACATAGATAAGAGTAATAAATATAGGCCATTTCAACTTTTAGACCACTCATGAAAAGTTAGTTGTTTCTGTGTGTGTGTGTGTGTGTGTGTGTGTGTGTGTGTGTTTAATTTATCCTAAAGTTGAAAAAATTAAATTAGAATTACCTGTTATTGCAGTATCAGAAATAATATAATCAGTTATGAATCTGTTGATACATTCAAGCAGTTGTCCCAATTACACTGCTGATACCTGCTCCATTTAATAGTTGAATCCTATTATTTAAAACATGGTGCAGTCTAGAACTATCCCATCTCCAAGAATTGGTAAAAACTTTCAGATGTTAAGTTATTGATTTTTATCTACTCCAGGAATTTGGCCTAAGTTCATCTTCCATATTGTACAACAGTGTCACAAGAATATTTGGAGAACAATATATTCTCAATCCCCATTTTTCAGATGAGGAAAATGAAGCTCACATAGGTATAGTACTTGCCAAGGTCACACAGCTGGTAGGGAGCAGAGTTTGGATCTGAACTCAGATCTGCCTATTATTTATCCCTGGCTGTTAATATTTAATGCCTTTGTGGTAAATATGCTATACTTCTAATTTTATAGAGATGATGAAACTAAAATTATTATGCTATGACTGAGCTTTCTGATATGCTTTCAAATTATACAAAATGTCTATAAACTTTAAATATCTACCCACAGACTATAACAAGTCTATTTATCTAGCTGTGTATCTACTAGTATATTTATTTGCCTAGTTGTAATTATTTATCCTCACTCCCAACCCTGTCCCCAGAGGGTACTTTTAAGGAGAGCCTGTGGCAATAGAATGTGATTTTGAAAGAAGTAGGTTTAGATTTGAATTCTGGCTAAATCATGTTAGTTATCTATGGCTTGAATCAGGACACACACACACAAAAAGGTGCTAAATGAGGCAACATATCTCAAATACTCAGGCCAAATCTATGAAGATTTTTTTAAAAATGAATTCAAATTCAGTCATGTGTCATTGTAGCGTCACAGAGAGGAAGTCAAATGACATGATAAACCAATTTGGTGTCAAATACCTGATTAACGTAAGCATTAATCCTTCTTTAGTTTTTGCAAGGAAAAAATATCTAACATTTAGCCTCTATTTTTACTACATTTACTGAGGCTGCATCTATAGGGACCAATGCCAATAGAAAGGTGGCAAGGGGACAGGAAATCCAATTAAAAGAATGAGATTTAGTAGAGCTCTGGCTTTCTTAAAATGATTTACAAAGCCACAATACTGGTAAGTTATTTCCCTGTCAGTTAGTATTATTTTCTCCTTAAACTTTTATTTAGAGACCCTGAAAGAAGTAATGGGCTATCCATTTTCATGCATTTGGCATCTCAGTATTGGTCAATGTGAATCTTAGTGAGATTGCTCAGGGTCTTTCTTTGGGAGATGCAATGAAAACAAAATGTTATGCTGCACTTGAGTTTGTTGACATGTGGGTATTGAAATATTAGTCATTATTTGAAATCAGAGAATATATCATTTAACATGTTATTTGCCTACATAATAAAAAATTACATACTAGTTGAAATTTTTAACCACCCATTTCAGTATTTAAAAATTCATAGTTTGACTTGAAGTTTCAGAACTTCATTGCTACCCCAATTTCTATTTGAACTTAAATTACTTATTTTATTTTAAATGTACTTTAAAAATCCTTCTATGATGCACATAAACATATACATAGACACACCTACCCACAACTTTCATATCAAATGTGAAGTGATATGGACATTGTAATTATTAATTTGTGGACCACTGAGGATTTTAATGTGTGTTGGCACTGCTCAATCCTTCCCCCCACACCTGATTCAAGCCATGCCAACTTTAGTTGCTTGATAGTCTTTAAAATTATATGAATTTTAAATAAAATGTAGTGATTTATACTTAAAAGATGCTAAATCTATTTATCTATATATCTAATCTATCTAGTCACCTATCTCTATTTATCTACACCCCAACCCTTGGGCTCAGTGGTTATTCCTTAATCCTACCAGACCTGAGGCCCTGAACCTAACTGTCCCCTATACCTGGGCTCCTGAGCATTAAAGAGAAAAAAATAACATGATATAGAAAAATGTTAGTTACATGCAAACAAGTGGTTAGAATAAGATGGAACTTGGAGACATTGTATAAAATAGGTCTACCTTTCATCTAGCGCCAATATTTCAATATTCTTTGTGTGGAAATTACCGAAAAATTGGTACAGCGGTCTGGTAGGGTTAAAACTACAAAAGGTAGTTACCCTGACCTTGAATATGCGGTTTACTGGAAACTTTCTCCTTTTTTTTCTTTCCTCTTTGTCTTCTCATTCTCTTTCCCTTAGGTTCTCATTTCCCCTCTTGGTTGTCAACTACTCCTCTATTATTTGTGTTGGCTTTCTAATCACTTCCACAATTGCTTACCACTACCTTCAATTTGCCCCCAAGGTATTATGGGCCTTTTAGAAACTTCCATATCCCCTTTCCTGTTCTCTGTATCCCAACTTTGTCTATCACTATTAGGTGAAGATTTCTTTTATATATATTTTTTATTATTGATTTCAGAGAGGAAGGGAGAGGGAGAGAGAGATAGAAACATCAGTGATGAGAATCACTGATCAGCTGCCTCCTGCACGTCCCACACTGGGGATTGAGCCCGCAACCAGGATATGTGCACTGACCAGGAATCGAACCGTGACCTCCTGGTTCATAGGTCAACACTCGACCACTGAGCCACACTGGCCGGGCTTGTCATTGTCCTACATAGCTACCATATAAACTATGGAGAATCACACTTTTACAACCCAGTGGGTGAGTAATGAAAATCATTT